>NC_073306.1:5089069-5279069 GCF_027595985.1 Sorex araneus | reverse complement strand
ACCCCAGCCGGGTGCATGCCAGCCCCACAGTGCCAGGGGCCCCAGCACTGAGGCTGGGTGTGCCCGCCCTGCAACCTGGCAGAGTCAGTTGCCCCAGGAGCGGCCCGGCAGGGCGAGGTTTCCCTTTAGGGGAGACCAGGGAGGGCACGTCCTTGCATGAGGCCGACCTGGGTTCGATTCCCAGCATCCCACAGGGTCCCCCCAAGCACCGCCAGGAGTGATTCCTGAGTGCAGAGCCAGGAGTAACCCCTGAGCATTGCCGAATGTAAACCAACAACAACAAAAAAAATTTGAAGAACTTTTTTTTTTGCAGGCTTTGAGCGTTTTGGGGTCCTTCTGCCGCACCCCTGACAGTGCTCAGGCATACCCAGCCGTCCCCTTCAGACCCGGTGCTCTAGCTGCCCACGCCGTCCCCCAGCCCAGCTTTGCCCAGTGTCCGGGTCAGAGGCCAGAGTGCCCATCACTGGCTCCCCGACTCCGGCCGAGGGCGTCCGGGTCTGCAGTGCCCACTTGGTTATCACCAGGAGTCGGGGTTCATGTGAGTCCCACCAGCCAACCCCAGCGTGGGGACCCTCTTCCTGAGGCCCCCTGTCCTGTGTGTGCCCCCGGCTGGGGAGGGCAGCTCAGCCAAGCGGTGGGTGTGTGGCCTGTTCCCTTCCCGACCGCCGGGGCCGCGGGAGGCCCCGCACAGCTCGGCCGGGTCTGACGGCCGAAGAGGCGCCCTGGGCCCGCGTGGGGACTCGGTGCCCTGCGCACTCCCAGCCCAAAACACGGACGAGCCCACCTGGCCCCATCAGATGCGTATCTCAGGAGCCAGCCCGGGGGCCCCAGGACCGAGCTCTGCTGCCCACAGCCCTGGGGGTCCTGCCTGGGGGGCCGGAAGGTCCTCTCGGCTGCCCCCCAGGGATGAGACTTCCGGGCCTGCTGCCCACACAGTCTCTGTGGCCTGCGGCCGAGTACACAGCCTGGCAGGGGAGGGCTGGCACCTTCCCAGGCCCAGAGGCACACGCCCGCTGCTTCCTGGACCAGCCTACTCTGTCCAGGTGTGGGCTGACAAGTGACAGTTCCACCCGCGATGCCATCTGGCTCTCTCAACTTCGGAGCTGGGGGTCCTCCTCCCCACCTAGTGTGCTGTGTGACCTCGGGCAAGTAGGATGACCTCTCTGGTCCGCACACTTAGGGAAGCCTAGAAGAAGCTGAGTAGAATCCTTGGGGGAAAGGGCTAGGGCCAAGCCAGACAAGGGCTGATGGGCAGATGGTGCCTTTTTTTTTTTTTCTGGCCACACCACAGGACTCACAACACAGAGGTGGAAGGGTCCCGTTTCCAGAGTTCCAATCCCTGCACCCCCGAATCCACAATCCGGTCTCAGCTGACCCGGGGTGCCCGCAGGTTTGATTCCCGGGGGGGAGACTTGAGTCTGGGTCACATCAGGGTGTGCCCCAGAACACGGCGGGTGCCCGGGGTCGGGGGTGGCCCCGAGGGCCGGGCTGTAGGGCCCAGGGCTGGGACCCGGGTCCCTGCACCCAAACCCCTACAAGGCTGCGGCGACTCGGATCACGGGGTGACGGGGTGGGGGTTCACCTCGAGGAAGGGGAGGGGCGGCGGGGAAAAACATGGGGCTATTTCAAGAAGGTGTCGCGGACCGGGCCACTAAAATTAGACCCCTGGTTCCTAAAAGACGTTGGCGCCAACCGCGGGCTGGAGAGGGACTCTTCAGCGCGGAATGTGACCCCAGGAAGGGCTCTGGCGGGCCTGGGCAATGAGGTCAGCCTGCAGGGCCCGCCTGGTGGCTGACAGTCACGGGGACCCCCCCGCCCGCTTCCTGTCACGCCCGTCCGGCCGGGTGACCTTCCCTTCCATCACTCCCGGTTTCATCCTGGGTGCGGGCAGGGCCTGCTCGGAGAAAGGGGCCCTCACGGGGCCTGGCGCTCTTGGGGGGGCTCATTTGTCGTCTCCTTCCAGGCCTCTCTGACCCCCGGGGGTGGGTCGTCCAGGCGGGGCGCTGCAGAAGTCTCTGGAAGCCGGGTTCCCGGGGCGACACGGGGCCTGGGAGGCTCAGCCCAGACCCCGAGTTCCCCAGACTGAGGCCCACCCACACCAGTACCCACCGGCCTCGCCAGATTGAGCCCTGATGGTGCCGTCGGCGTCTTGTCCGTGGCTGCACCCTGGCACAGCCTGGCACGCCTGTGCGCTCTGGTGCCCGCCCCTGGCCAGCAGGAATCCCAAGACACGTGCTGAGTCTAGCGGGACTCGACCCTGGGGCACTGCGGCCTCCTGCTCCGGGCGCCGGAGCCTGGAAATCTGGGGACCCGGCAGGGTGGCACTGAGCAGGACACGGGCATGGACACGGGGCACGGGCAGGGCAGTGGCCGGAACAGGGCCTGGGGGGCGTCCACAGTGCTCCCCCGGGTGGATCCTGGCTCCGAGGCCACCCCCGGTGCTTCCTGTTGCTGTCACCTGGTCCCGGGTCCTCCGAGAGCCTCAGGGGAGCGGGCAGATGTGGTCAGACAAAAGGTCAGGGAGCGATGGCACCTCGGGAGGGCATGTGCCTTGCACACGGCTGACGCGGGTTCGATCCCCGGCATCCCAGAGGGTCCCCTGAGCCCCACCAGGAGTGATCCCTGCCAGGAGTAACCCTGAGCATCGTCGGGTATGGCCCCCCCAAGCAGCCCCCCCAAATCTCAGGGGTGCAGGAGTGTTTCCAAACACGGGAAGAGGAAAGCAGGAGGGGGCAGGACCACTCGGAACTGGTGGGCTCTGTGAGACTGGGAGCTTCTCCAGCCCCCAGGTCTGCCTCGCCTGGGAGAAAACCTGGAACCCCCAGAGGAAGGCTTCACCCCGACGCTAAGCTGTTCACCAGCTCTCACGGGGCCTCTCTCCGGGGTCTCTGACCTGTGCTCTACCGACCCCCGCCCGTGTGCTAGCTGCAGGCGGCTGCAAAGCCCCCCACGGGACCTGGTTCCGGTTGCTGCCTCCTGTCGTCTGTTCACTTTGTGCTCCCGGGACCCCCGGGGCCTCATCCACGCAAGGCCCACCCCACTGCCCGGCTTCCCACCCGCTCCTGTGCTCAGAAGCTGCCCCATTTGGACCGGGTCCAGCAAAACCCCGCAGACTAATGTAACTTTAAAAAATATATACAGGGCTGGAACCGGAGCCTAACACAGCAGGGAGGCGTTTGCCTTGCACACAGAGGATGTGGGTTCGATCCCCGGCAGCCCCTAGGGGCCTCCAGCACCGCCAGGAGTAAATCCTGAGCGCAGAGCCAGGTGTGACCCCCCAAAAAAGAAACAGACTATGAAAAATCCGGGGCTGGCCAGGAGGGCTCAGGTGGTCCTGCCGGGGTGTGGTGGGGCAAGGCAGGGCAAGGTGGGTGGGAGCAGAAGTGAGGGGAGGGGGGTGCAAGCTGTTTCCATCAGGAAGTTGTTACTTTGTCTCAAAAAATGTCAAAGAAGGGTGGTGCTGTTCCTCGGGGCTGTGCCCCCAGCTGCTCGGAGAAGCCTGGGGGCTCTGACCACTGGGGGTTCTGACCCTCAGCCTCCTGCCCCCAGATTGGCAGCGAGACTCGAATTTGTGGTTCTGAACGTTTCCAGCTGCGTCACGGCGCCAGAGGAAAAGGCGGGTTTCCAACCCTTCAGGGACGCTCTGCCCCAGAGTGCCAGCCCGCAGTCTGCGCTGACGGCCACTGTTGTCCGGGGAAACGGGGGTGACATGAACACTCAGAAGCGCCAGCTGAGGGTCCTGAGGTCGGCAGCGCTCCAGCCCGCTCCGAGGGGGTCCCCCTGCACCCCTACCCGCGGGGGACCGCGCGCTGTCCGGGCCAGCCGCAGGGACCTGTCATCTCCGGGCAGACAGGGGGACAGGTCGTCCCGTGCTGGTGAGAGGCAGGGGGGCTGGAGAATCCCGGGAATGTGGAGGGGCTGCGCCTCAGGGCGTGTGACCAGCACGTGACTTCCTGGCGGGCTGCGCCAGGCCCCGCCCCCTGGACCGCGCAGCTGCCCAGCACTGGGCCAGCCCAGTTGGTTTTGGGGTCTCCGGGGTGTGTGTGGGGAGCTTCTGGCCTCCCGTTCCAGCGACCCAGCAGGGCTTGCTCCTTCTGAGAGCTTTAAAATAAAATTCTTAAAAAGTCGGGGGCTGGAGCCGCCGCCGGCCGGCAAGGAGGAGGTGTTTGAGCCCCCCCCCCCCCACATCCTCCGTGCTCCCCAGGGACTGGCAGGAGCGGGGCCCTCGGCCCAGCTTCAGGGACTCTGCCGGCAATCTTCCGGGCTCCAGTGATTACAGCTGGGTCACTGCCTCTGCCTCACAGGGTGCTAGCTCTGGGTGCTGGTCTGAGTCCACATTTACACATACACACACATTTACACACACACACATTTACACACACACACATTTACACACACACACACACACAATTTATTTGGTGGGGGGGAGGCCCGCCCGGTGGTGCTCAGGGCTTACTCCCGACTCTGTGCTCAGGGAGATTACGGAGGCGCCGGGGTTTGACCTGGGGCAGCCACGGGCAAGGCCCCCGACTCACGGGACTATTTCTCTGCTCTCCCGGTTCCTCCTCCTGGATGAGTTGAGAAAATCTCGGAAACGTGTGCCCACGGCCTTGAGGTCGCCGACGCCATCGGCGCCGGTCTGAGCTCAGAGGAAGGCTCCGTCTCTCTCCCTCTGGCACTGGTTAACCCGGTCACGTGGGACTGCAGGGGGCTCCCCCGCGGTGCTCCGGAGGCCCAGGGACCCTCTCAGTGATTCCTGGCTAAGCAGGACGGCGGTTGAAGGGGAACACCCAAGGATGTTTTCCTCCTGGGCCTGGTGGTGACGGGACGCGTGCGGGAGGGGGCTCAGGGGCGGCTCGGTTAACCTTTCACGGAGCACCGCTCCACGCCTGCATGGGCCACGGGGTCCGACGGGCAAACGTGTCTCGAGACGACGCTGTTCTGGAATCTGGGGCTGATCATGTGATCCAGCCGCCCGCCACCGTCCCCCCCCCCCCCCCACTGGCGTTCCTCCGAGCCAGCCTGTTTGTGGAAAGATGCTTAGGGAGGAAGGAATGCCAGGCCCTTTCCCAGCCCCTGACGAGCCCAGTGCTGGGTCGGGGAGGTGGCGGGAGGGCTTGAGCACGGTCTTAGCTGCACAAGGCCCCGGTGTCCATCCCTGGCACATGACGTCCCTTCCCGAGCACTTCCGGGGGTAGCCTGGAGGCACCTCAGCAGCTTTGAGTTCATGCACCTGGGTCCAAGCTTGTACTTGCACTTAGAGAGACGCGGGTTTTTTGTTTTGTTTTGTTTTGTTTTTGCTTTTTGGGTCACACCTAGCGATGCTCAGGGGTCACTCCTGGCTCTGCACTCAGGAATTACCCCTGTCCGTGCTCAAGGGACCATATGGGATGCTGGGAAAAGAACCTGGGTTGGCCGCGTGCAAGGCAAACGCCCTACCCACTCCAGCACCGAGATGCAGGTTTGTTTTTTTTTCTTTTTTGGGTCACACCTGGCGATGCACAGGGGTTACTCCTGGCTCTGCACTCAGGAAAATTACTCCTGGCGGTGCTTGGGGGACACTATGGAGTGCTGGGAATCGAACCCCAGTCGGCCGCGAGCAAGGCGGATGCCCTCCCCGCTATGCTACTGCTCCAGCCCCCCCTTTTGTTTTCTTTTAAACCAGTTGTGGGCTCAGCTGCTCTCTCTGCTGATAGTTTCCTGTGTGGGGACCCAGAGGGGCCGTAGGGCAGGTAAGACCTTTGCCTTCCACGCGTGCAGCCAACCCAGGTTTGATCCCTGGCACTGCATACCCGTCCCCCGAGCCCCGCCACGAGTGACCCCTGACCTTTTTACCTACGAGTAAGCCCTGAGCACCTCTGGGTGTGGCCCCAACCCTGTCTTTCCCCCCAAAATAGAAAAGCAGCTCATGTGAAATCAGTCAGCTGGGTTTGCAGGTCACCCAAGGCCCCCAGTGACACTGGCCGGGGCCCACCCTGCTGACCTCATTTGACCGGGATCCCTCTCTCTGCAGGACGAGCCTATTTCCTCTCTGTAGGTGGGGGGGGGCTGCTGTTGTATCCCCCGGCCCCAATCTCTATAGGAACACAGGTGACAGCCCATGATCCACTTCCAGCTGGGCTGTGGGTCAGGGAGAACACGTGGGGCCCCAGGAGGGGGGAATGTGGGCAGCTGGCCTCCTCCCGAACCCCCACAGAAGGTTCTGGAAATGGGACTTGGCCCTGGAGGCACCTCAGAGCAGCCCCATCAGCGTGGATTTGCCCCCCACCCACCCTGCCCGATGACGCCCCTCTAAGCCAGGCCTGCTGGGGAGATGGCCACGTCTGGGCCCCGGGGCCAAGTCTGGGCTGGAGCCAGGGAGCCGGGCGGACTCGGCGAGGCCAGGCCAGGCGGGTGTGGACGCGGCGCGGACAGGCCCTGACTTGTCCTGCCGGCAGGCCCAGCTCGGGCGCGCAGCTCACGTGGCCTTATCAGGGAGGCAGAATTTGCAGGGGTCGCCGTGGCCGGGGCGCTGACAGCTCCGAGTCAACAGCCACTTCCCGCAGCTCCCGGGCCCAGCCACCAGCCTGCCGGGACATCTGGGGAGAGAGAGGTGAGGGAGGGGAGACAGGGAGAGAGGAGGGCGTGTCCTGGCCTGCTGTGGCCCGTTTTTCTTCCCCTTAAAGATTAAAATAGGCGCAGACGGGCCCCAGGTGGGGCAGCCCATAGCAGAGGGTGGACCCCTGATGTCCACCGCCCAAGGACACACATGAATTTCCACTTAAACTGCACCCGCCTTTTTTTTTTTTTTTTTTTTTTTTTGCTTTTTGGGTCATACCCAGCGATGCTCAGGGGTTACTCCTGGCTCTACACTCAGGAATTACTCCTGGCAGTGCTCGGGGGACCATATGGGATGCTGGGAATCAAACCCGGGTCAGCCTCGTGCAAGGCAAACGCCCTACCCGCTGTGCTATTGCTCTAGCCCCCTGCACCCGCCTTTCTGAAGCTGGTGCCAGCTTAACTGCACATTCGCTTACTGATGGGGGGCCGGGGAGGAGCAGGGTCTGTGAGAAGGAGAACAGAGGTGGCGAAGAGAGAAGGGGTGTCCCTCCACTTCTGTGCAACTCCCCCTTGCTTTCGGCGCTCTGGCTGCGGGAGGACCCGGGAAAGCAGCTCGTGCGCCCGGGGCCAGAATCCCAAGAGCAGCGTCTCTGGGCTGGAGCCCGAGGGGGGGGGTGTCTCTCGGCTCGGGGTCGCCTCATTAAATGCTCTGGCCAGCTTGGCCGGTGGCTCTGGGCTCAACGCCCCCCCTCCCGCTGCCAACCCCTTCACGTAACCATGTTTGTAAACTCGAAAAGGACCAAGTAACAGGCCAAGTTCACGGGCTTAGACTCTCCCCCTCTCCACCCCGCTCCCCTGCCCTGCAGCTCTCGACTCACAGCCCTGCCTTCCTCGAGGCCTGGACGCACCTCTCTGGGTGGGGTCCCAAGTGCCTCCGAAGCCTTGGGACTGTTTTCAAGGCTGATGCTTCTCTTTCTTTTTTTTGGGGGGTGGGGGTGGGGGTGGTTTGGGCCACACCCAGCGGTGCTCAGGGCTTACTGCTGCTCTGTGCTCAGAGATCACTCCTGGCAGTGCTCTGGGGCCCCTCAGTGGTGTCCGGGATTGAGCCGGGACCAGCGGGACCCCGTCCCATCTCCCGTCCCATGCCACTGCCTCCAGGCTCCCAGCTGCCGCGCAAATTTTCAGCTCTGCATCACCTTTTATTTATTTGAAAGGAATGCTGGGGGCCACACGCGGTGGTGCTCACACCCCGGCTCTGAGCCCAGGGATCACTCCCTGAGGGCTCGGGGGACCGTCTGGGGTGTTGGGGATCGAGTCAGGGCAGCCGTGAGCAAGGCCAGCGCCCTCCCCGCTGGACTCTCACACCAGCCGCACGAACCACCTTTTAAACGGAGGTTAGGGCTCCCGACCCCCGGCCCCTCCTGGGGGGCTGCCTTCACCAGGTCTGGATGCAGAGGCAGCCAGAGAGGGGGGTCACTGACCCTCACCTCCCCTGGATCTGCCGGCTGTCACGGGGCCCCGCCCAGCACACGGTGTCCTGTCCCTGCTATTAATATCCCGGGATGGCCATTCACGGTCTGCCCCACCCTGCCCCGCGCACAGCCATTCATGAGCGTGACAGCCCCTCGCCCTCGGCCAGGCTGGGTGGTCCCCCTCCCCCGTTCTGGGTGCTCTCTCTGCTCCATTTCCTTCCCTGCAGGGGTCCCATGGCTCCTCACTCCACCTAAGAAGCTCCCGCCGTCCCACCAGGGTAGCAGTAAGCCCCGGCTGCCTGGAGGTGGCGCTGTGCCCTGAGCCCTGTGTCCTGCGCTGCCCGCCAAGGTCTGCAGGTCGCCTTGCAGGTGGGGGTCCCTGAGTCTGTGCTGAAGATCGGCTTCTTTCCCCCCCCCCCGCCCCGACCCTCAGGACCAGGGCAGAGAGGGCCACAGGCCTGGACACTGACCACCCCCGTCCACCCCATGTGCTCTCCGTCTTTAATTTTTTTTTTTTTTTTTTTTTGGTTTTTGGGTCATACCCGGCGATGCACAGGGGTTACTCCTGGCTCTTCACTCAGGAATTACTCCTGGCGGTGCTCAGGGGACCATATGGGATGCTGGGAATTGAACCCTGGTCGGCCGAGTGCAAGGCAAACGCCCTCCCCACTGTGCTATTGCTCCAGCCCCTGTGCTCTCCATCTTTAAAGGAGCAAATCTCACTAGGGCCCCAGAGTGAGTTGCTGAAACACTCACAGGCCTGAGGGGAGGGTGGAGCGCTGGTGTGACGCGGTGTTGTTTGAGGCTGTATCTGCGGAGGGGGAGAGGCCAGGAGGCAGCTCGGTTCCTCATCACACACAGAAGGTGCTAGAAAGGGACCACCAAGTGAACGGTGCTCGGAGGGCTCGCGCAGGGTGGGAGCTAGCTCCAGGCGCTATAGAGGACCCTTAATCCAGAAGGACGAAAAGGTCTTTGGGGTGTAGTTTTGGGGACCACACCTGGAGGTGCCCAGTGGTTCCTGGCAGTGGAGGGGACCACGCTAGGCCGGGCACTGAGCCCCAGGACTGACGGCAAGCAGGCTCTCTGCTACCCCAGTCACAAAGCCACATGTTTCATGACTTCTGAACTGCGTGATTCTTCAAAACTCCAGGTGCCGTCTGCCAGAGATGGGTCGGGGGGACGGTGCTTGCCCTGCACCCCGGGGGCCGACTCTCATGTGAATCCCAGCACCACATATGGGCCCCTGAGCACTGCCAAGGGGCACTCCTGAGCACAGAGCCGGGAGTAGCACCCGAGAACCACCAGCTGTGGCCCAAGTCCTCCCCCAATAAAATTAAACTTAAAAAGTTGAGGTACAAAGAGCTCATTCTACCAAGAATATTATATTATATTCAGTGATATGAGGGGCCAGAATAATAGTACAGGGCGGCATCCCATATGGTCCCCTGAGCACGCCCAGGAGTCATTCCTGAGTGCAGAGCCAGGGTAGCCCCTGAGCATCACCAGTGTGGCTCCAAAACAAAACACACAAAAATCAGTGATATAAAAAACCCATTTAAAGTAATAACTATGGAGGGCTGGAGCTATAGCACAGCGATAGGGCGTTTGCCTTGCAACGAGGCCAACCCGGGTTCGATTCCCAGCATCCCATATGGTCCCCTGAGCACCGCCAGGAGTAACCCCTGCGCATCGCCGGGTGTGACCCAAAAAGAAAAAAAAGTTTATTAAAGTAATAACTATAGGCTGGAGTGATAGAACAGCAGGTGGGGCATTTGCCTTGCATGTGGCCAACCCCAGTTTGATTCTGAGCATCCCATATGATCCCCTGAGCACTGCCAGGGGTAATTCCTGAGTACACAGCCGGGAGTAACCCCTGTACATCGCTGGCTGTGACCCAAAAAGGAAAAAAAAGAAAAAAATTAAGTAATAACTAGGGCTTCTATCCCACTAACACAGAGGCACGAGTTCATAAAGATCCAGCACCCCGAAGATCACAGCAGATCTATTCATAATTGCCACGATCTGGAGATAACTCAGGCATTCAAGGCGAGAAGGTGGAGGAAGAAATTGGGGTCTGTATATACAACAAACTACAACGGGTATGAGTAATCTGCATTTTGGTGTGTAAAAGATGAAATATCACATTTCGCAGGGCTGGAGCGATAGTACAGCAGGTAGGGTGCCTGCCTTGCATGCAGCCAACCCAGGGTCGATCCCCGGTATCCCATATGGTCGCCTGAACACCATCAGGAATGACTCCTGAGCACAGTGCCAGTAGTTACCCCTGAGCATCACTGGTGCCCCCGTCCAAACAACAACAACAACAACAACAGAACACCAACAAACCAAGACAAAACAAGAGAGCCGTGGCAATAGTATAGCAGGTAGGACACCTGCCTTGAACTCAACTGACCTGGCTTTGATCCCCATCACCCCCATATGGTCTCCCGAACCCGCCAGAAGTGATTCCTGAGTGCAGAGCCAGGAGTAACCCCTGGGCATCTCTGGGTGTGTCCCCCCAAACATAATCAAAGAAAGAAGAAATATTACAGCTCCGGACATATAGGACGGAACTGGAGGGGGTGGTGCCAAGGGAAGGGAGTGGGAAGGAGGACAGCTGCCCAGTGACGTCCCTCATAAGGGTAAGGGAGCAGGGCAGGGAACCCACAGGGGTCAGTGGGAACAAGCCTGAGACTCCGCCCACAGAGCCGAGTCAGGGGGCCAGGATGACTGAGGGGGTGTGGGGGAGGGGGAATGGGACCCGGAGACACTGGTGGAGACCAGTGACGCCAGGAGGCAGATGCATGTTTGTGCCTGAAGCATTAACATTGACACTAGCGTGGGGCTGGGAGGCAGAACGGGAGTTGAGTTGCTTGCCCGCCTTGCATGCGGCCGGCCCCGGTTTGATCCCCAGCCCTGCGTATGGTTCCCTGAACACGGTGGAGGTCGCCCCAGACACAGAGCTGGTAACAGTTCCCAAGTTTCACCGGGGGCCCCCAAGCCCCAGGCCCTGCCCAAAGAGCACAGGTGTAGGAGCTGGAGAAATGGGACAGAGGTTAAGGTGCTCACCTCGCATGCCGCTGACCCCGGTTCCAGCCCTGGCACCCGCCTAAGGTTCCTCAAGCCCTGCCAGGAGTAAGCCCTGAGCACAAAAGCCAGGAACAGCCCCTAAGCACCACTGGTGTGGCCAAAACCCCTCCCCCACAAACAAAGGACGCTAGGGCTGGGGCGATAGCACAGCAGGAAGAGTGTTTGCCTTGCACTTGGCCGACCCGGGTTCAATTCCCAGCATCCCATATGGTCCTCTGAGGGAGTAATTCCTGAGTGCAGAGCCAGGAGAAACCCCTGTACATCGCTGGGTGTGACCCAAAAAGCCAAAAGAAAAAAGACTCTAGCATAAATCATGATACCACAATAAATATAACTAAAGAGGTAACTATGACATTCCTTAGTAGCAGACGACTGACATTACAATGATACAAATGTGTAACTATAGCTGCATGCATATTGAATTCCTCAAACAACTGAATACAGAGTTACCACGTGCCAAGAGAGAGAAAAATTTGTATATGTTCATTGAGAAAGAATGTGATGAGAGAGAGAGAGAGAGAGAGAGAGAGAGAGAGAGAGAGAGAGAGAGAAACCCAAAAGTAAGTCAAGGTCACTCAAGTACTCAAATAGTAAAGAAGGACAACATGGCAGCCCGGGGTTGGGGGGCAGATACTGGAAGGTTCAGGGGAGATGATCCCCCGTCCCCCCAGGTGGGATACGGAGCCCCCAGAGCGGGCAGCTGGGAAGCAGGACCTGAGGCCGGGAACCAGGTTCCTGAGGGTGAGGAGAGGAAGCGGGCGAGGCCGCGGCGGGTGTGGGGTACAGGCCAGTAGAGTCGTCAACTCCAGCCCCCGCAGCCCTGAACACCCCCGTCTAAGTCAGCCAGAGCCCAGGGGAGGCTCCAGGCCCCCCGCCTTGGGCACAAAGACACACAGCTGGGTGTTTCCCCGAAATATCTTTCTAGCACCTTCCTTACCTCCTTGGGTTTCTGCGCCCGGCCCCCTCCCCTGACGAGGGCTTCCTGTACCTTTCTATTTGCTGAGGGAGGAGGCTGGGCCACGCCCGGCGATGCTCAGGGCTTACTCCTGGCTCTGCACCCAGGAATCACTCCTGGCAGTGCTCAGGGGACCGAACGGGATGCCGGGGATCGAACCTGGGTCGGCCACGTGCAGGGCCAGTGCCTCGCCTGCCGTCCCGCCTCCCCAGCCCCTACACTCCTCCTCTCTGCTCCCCTCCCGAGCACCTGCTTGCACGCTGAGTGCCCGAGACGCTCGGTGCGGGGGCCACGAGCCCCGTCCCCCATGGGAGCTGCCCAGAGTTGGCCTCCCCCCTGCGGCCGCACCTCGCCCCGAGGAGAGAGCGGGCATTCCAGAGATGTTTGCTGAGTGAATGAGTGAAGTGAGCCTGGCCCAGACTGAAGGAAAACAGGACCTGCCATCACTCCCCCCGGCCTTCCCGCGCCGTCAGGGGCAGCTGTGCGCTGTCCCGGCCTGGCGGGACTGGACTCAGGCCAGGTGCTCCTGGCCCCTGGCTCCCCGAAGGCCAGCCAGAGGGGGTGGAGGGAGGCAGGTGAGACGCCCATGTCCCTGGGACCCCGGTGAGACGGGACCACCCTTCCACTTCACGCACAGAAGCTCGGGGACTCGCCTGAGTCACGCCACACGGAGTGACATGGAATTGGGATCGTGTGCTCGAATGTTCTGTGTTCTTTTAGGTCCAGGCGCTCTGAGGGGTGGGCGTGGGGCATGTGGTGCTCGAACCCAGTGGCTGCCAGTGCCTTTCCCTGTCATTAGTGCTGGGGTCTGCCTGGAACCTGCGGTGCTGGGTACGGGGCCACCCTGCACGGTCCCCACGCAGATGACTGGGAACAGACTCGGGAAGCTGAGAAACCGCCCAGGCCTGCCCTGGTCAGCTCGGCCCCCACCCCCCACCATCCCCCCAAGAACTAAGGGGGGCCTGGGTGGAGACTGGCTCCCCTGGGGTCACAGGGTCACGGGGCACAGAGCCAGACTGCCCTGCGGTGGCAGAGACACCCCTGCGCAGGGAAGCTGCCGCTTAGGCAGGCGGGGGCGCGGGGACCCAGCTACACCTGTGATCAGGGCGAGCTCAGGGCGAGCCCACGAGGCGGGTCTCAGCTGCTTCCTGGGGGCCCGGGCAAAGGGGCAGAGGGAGGACCCGCCTGCCCAGGAACCTCGGGGGAGCAGGTTCCGGGCTCCTCCCGTCCTTCCCGCCTCCCCACACCCGCTGGTCCTGGCCTGCTGTTTGGCCGGGGAGAAACCCGGCCTTCTGTTTCCCTCCAGCTCCGACGGCGGCGACCGGGCACTTTCTGTCTGGGTGCCCCTGGGTGCAGCCCCCTCAGCAGGGCGAAACTGAAGTCTGGGCCTCTGGAGGGTCTGGCCCGGCTCCGCTGGCCTCACCCGGGCGCTCGGCCTCCAGCTGTCTCTAAGCAGCGGCCGACGGTCCTGGGGGAACCAGGTCAGTGAGGCGTCTTGCGGGTGGAGTGAGAGAACTTCAACTGGCCTAGGCCCAGAGAGGGGGCCAGACTGATGGACTCGCACAACGGGACCCCCAGACAGCCCTCACCTGGCAGGGAGGCGGGCAGTGGCGTCAGAAAGCTCCACATCCGGGGGCACGCGGACGACCCGAGTTCAATCCCAGCATCCCATATGGTCCCCTGAGCACCGCCAGGAGTAATTCCTGAGTGCAGAGCCAGGAGTACCCCTGTGCATCGCCGGGTGTGACCCTCCCACAAAAAAAAGAAAAAGAAAGCTCCGCATCCTACTGGCCCAAGGTTGGCAGCCTGGGGCCAACAGGAAGGGGCTGTATCTCTTCTTCTTCTTTTTTTCCCTTTGGCCTTTTGGGTCACACCCAGTGACGCTCAGGAGTCACTCCTGGCTCTGCACTCAGGAATTGCTCCTGACGGTGCTTGGGTCACCACATGGGATGCCGGGGGTTGAACCCGGGTCGGCCACATGCAAGGCAAACGCCCTCCCCGCTGTGCTATCGCTCTGGCCCTTGTGTCCCTTCTTGAGGTTGTAGCAATGGATGGGGAAAGGAAGGAGGAAGGGAGGGGGAGAGGGGAGCGAGCAAGGGAGACAGGCAGACAGACGACAGACAGACACAGGCAGCCCCACCCCTGCACTCTGACCCTTAGACCTTGCTGGTGAGGTTGGCCTGGGAAAGTGGGGCTCAAACTCTTTGGTTCCGGTGCAGGCCCTTCTCTCCGCTAACCACCAGCCTGGAGCCGTTCTTCAGGGCCCTGGCTGAAGGGCCCGGCAGGGGTGAAGGCACCTGCCTAGCACGTGGCCCAGCCAGGTCTGAGGCCACGTTGTCACCTGAGCGTCACCATGTGCAGCCTGCAGGTCCCCGGGCACTGCCAACACCACACCCTCGGGCCCTCACCTTGAATTGAGAATCACTAGGAATGGTCTCTAGGCCCTCCGAGCACTGCTTGGGAGTCCCCCACTCAAAGGATCTACAAATGCAGGCTGCATCTCAAGGGACCTCAACAGGGGCGGAGCCCTACTCTAACGGGGAGGGCACTGATCTTGCACATGGCCGACCTGGGTTCGAGCCCCGGCACCCCATATGGTCTCCCGAGCACTGCCGGGAGTGATCCCTGAGCGCAGAGCCAGGAGTAAGGCCTGAGCACTGCCGGGTGAGGCCCAAAACCAAACAAAAACTCTCCATCGTACCCCAATACACGCACCGCCTGTTAGCCTGCCGCGCTGAGAAGGTTCCAGCAGCCTCTATCCTTCCTAGCGGATCCTTCCTAGCTCTTGGACGCCAGGCAGAGGGGCCGCAGGTGAGAAAGCGGAGGCCGCTGGGAGCCGGCTCGGGGCCTCGCGCCCCTGCAAACAGCCGGGTCTGCTGCTCTGTGTGCCGGGAACATCTCATCAGAGTCTTCGCTCTGCTCATGGGACAGTCCCAGACAGACTCGCCCCTGCCCCAGCCAGGCCCTGCCGCCCCGCTCCCTGCCTCGGGGGGCCCAGAGTCGGGCTAGAGGAGGAACCGGCCTGGGGGCTGCCCAGGGCTTCGGGGCAGAAAACCTGCTCTGACCCAGAGGCCCTGCACGGCCCGACTCCCCCCAGGCCTTCGCTTTGCCAAGAACCAAGGGGGGGTCTGAGTGTGCGTGCGGAGACCTGCCCCCGCGGGGTCCGGCCCGAGAGCCTTTGACAGGGGGACAGCAGAAGTCCCAGAGAGGGTCCCGGGGAGACAGCAGCCGCCGGCACGCAGAGCCTCACACAGAATCGACCATCACTGTCCCCAGAACTGACCAGCCCCGCCCGCCCTCCTCGCCGCCCCCCTGCACCCGGCTCATACCTTTCAAGCCGTACCTAGCACCAACTCCGTGAAGCAGCCCCTCAGCGCCCACCGTGCCCACCATGGTGGCAGACCCCCTCAACATCGCGGGGAGGGGGGCTGCAGTCACCTCTTGCCTCCCTGCACCGAAGGCCAGGGGCCAGAGCGAGAGCACAGCAGGGAGGGCGCGGGCCTAGCATGGGGGCCCCCAAGCCAGCCAGGAGTGAGTCCTGAGTGCAGAGGCAGGTTCGGCCCCTGAGCATCGCCAGGTGTGGCCCCAGACCAAACCCAAACCTGCACACGGGCCACCCCAGGAGGTGAGTCTGGCCCACAGCTGCTCCTGCCCCGAGGCAGAGCACTTGGTTCAGAGTCAGCCCTGAAAGTGGCATCGAGGAGATAAGAGAGCACCCGTGGGCGCAGGTGTGGGAGCACATAGGAGGGCGAGTTCCTCTGATCCCATCAAGCAACTGGGCAGAGGCACGGACTGACCGTCCCAGCGCCCCCTGGTCTGTGGCACGTGCCGAGAGTCCACCCCGGGGCTCGTGCCCAGGGGCCAGCACTAGCCGCGGCTGCGAGCAGGGCCAGTTCCCGCGTCCCTCCCGACCTCTGCTAGCGAAGCCCAGGTGAGGCCGGGAGCCCCCGGGGGCGGGTGTGGGTGCGTGGCCGGCCTGAGGGCCAAGGGTGCGGGGGGGGGGGTGCAGAGGGGAGGTGAGAGGACATTCTCTCTGTCCTCCCGTCCCCGCCAGTGGATGGACCCGGCGCGGCGGCCAGCGGCAGAGGAAGTGGACTTTCACGGTTGGCGGAACCCGACTCTCTTGGCTGCCTCGAACCCGGCCCCGGGCCGACAGTAGGGGACCCAGGTGGGGTGAAAGCGACCTGCTGAGGTCACAGGCCAGTGGGAGGGCGTCACTGAGCCAAGGCTGATTCGGGGTCGGGCCTCCAGCTCTCGGACCCCGGCCTGGGTGGAGGAAAGTGTGCAGAGGGGATCTAGAAGCTTCCTTCTTTCCCCGTGGCCGGTACCTCGCGCTCTGGGCCCCGTGGAGGGTTTCCTGGCGCCCGGCCCCAGGCCTCTGTGTGTGACACAGACCAGAGTCTCCCACTGCGGCTGAAACAAGTGACAACAAACTCTGGGTCTTTTTTTGGTTTTTTTTTTTTCTTTTTGGGTCACACCCAGCGATGCTCAGGGGTTACTCCTGGCTCTGCACTCAGGAATTACTCCTGGCAGTGCTTGGGGACCATATGGGATGCCGAGGATCGAACCCGGGTCGGCCGCGTGCAAGGCAAACGCCCTACCCGCTGTGCTGTCGCTCTGGCCCCCAAACTCTGTGTCTTAAAGCAACACAGATTAGGGGTGAGGGTGTGTGTGTGGCTCAGGGACTTAAATGTCAGGGGCTGGAGAGATAGTACAATGGGGAGGGTGTCTGCCTTGCATGCAGCCGACCCGGGTTCGATCCCCGGCACCCCAAGGGGTCCCCTAAGCCCTTCCGGGAGCAATTCCTGAGCACAGAGCCAGGAGTAAGACCAAGCATGGCTGGGTGTGACCCCCAAACCATGACAACAGATGCGAGGGTGTGCCTCGGACCCCTGGGACTGCCTCATGAACTGAGCCAGCGGCCCACAGGTTTACTGTCCAGGACTCCTGGCCAGCAGAGTGTGACCTCTGACACCGGCAGGGGCGTGTGGAACACCAGGAAGGCCCCGGCACGTACCGCAGTGAAGACATGCGGGCACCTCGGTCAGCACAGGCGCAGCCATGGCAGCTCAGGCGCGTGGCCCTCCGGGCGGCAGAGCTGGGCACAGGAACCCCCACCAGGACCACCCCAGCGGGCAGAGCGGGGAAGGGCCATACTGGTTCCCGCCTGTGATGAGGGTCTGAGCCATTCTCAGAACCCCTCACGGCAGGGGGCCACGGGGGCCGACCTGGCCTGTGCCCGTCCCTTTAATCGGGACCACAGGGGCCCCGCACATACGCACAGGGCCCGGCGTGTCCCCCAGGGTCCAGCTGTCTCCCCCATCCCGAGCTGTCCGTGACACGCAGCTGCTCCCTCCCTCCTGCAGGAAGAGCGACCCTGGGGGTTGGGGGTGGGGACCCCCCCATGCCCTTGAGCCTTAGTGCAGCTGCAGGAACAGCTCCTGTCAAACCAACAGGAAGTGCATGTGGGGTGGGGGGGCACAGAACAGCGGGGAGGGCCCTGGCCTTGCTCACGGCCGACCCAGGCTGGATCCCCCCATCCCATCGGGTCCCCCGAGCTCGCCAGGAGTCTGCCCTGAGCACCACCGAGTGTGCTCCCCTCCCCAAACCAACCACAGTCGGCATTCAACGGTCCCTCTGATCCCTCGGGCCCCTCTGTCTCCCTCGGTCCCCTCTGATCCCTCGGGCCCCTCTGTCTCCCTCGGTCCCCTCTGATCCCTCGGGCCCCTCTGCCTCCCTCAGTCCCCTCTGTCTCCCTCGGTCCCCTCTGATCCCTCGGTCCCCTCTGATCCCTCGGGCCCCTCTGATCCCTCGAGCCCCTCTGCCTCCCTCAGTCCCCTCTGTCTCCCTCGGTCCCCTCTGCCTCCCTTGGGCCCCTCTGATCCCTCGGGCCCCTCTGTCTCCCTTGGGCCCCTCTATCTCCCTCGGTCCCCTCTGACCCCTCAGTCCCCTCTGTCTCCCTCGGGCCCCACTGCCTCCCTCAGTCCCCTCTGCCTCCCTCAGTCCCCTCTGTCTCCCTCGGTCCCCTCTGACCCCTCAGTCTCCCTCGGGCCCCTCTGATCCCTCGGGCCCCTCTGTCTCCCTCGGGCCCCTCTGATCCCTCGGGCCCCTCTGCCTCCCTCGGTCCCCTCTGATCCCTTGGGCCCCTCTGCCTCCCTCAGTCCCCTCTGTCTCCCTCGGTCCCCTCTGCCTCCCTTGGGCCCCTCTGATCCCTCGGGCCCCTCTGATCCCTCGGGCCCCTCTGTCTCCCTCGGGCCCCTCTGATCCCTCGGGCCCCTCTGTCTCCCTCGGGCCCCTCTGATCCCTCGGGCCCCTCTGCCTCCCTCAGTCCCCTCTGTCTCCCTCGGTCCCCTCTGCCTCCCTTGGGCCCCTCTGATCCCTCGGGCCCCTCTGATCCCTCGGGCCCCTCTGTCTCCCTCGGGCCCCTCTGATCCCTCGGGCCCCTCTGTCTCCCTCGGGCCCCTCTGATCCCTCGGGCCCCTCTGCCTCCCTCAGTCCCCTCTGTCTCCCTCGGTCCCCTCTGCCTCCCTTGGGCCCCTCTGTCTCCCTCGGGCCCCTCTGATCCCTCGGGCCCCTCTGTCTCCCTCGGGCCCCTCTGATCCCTCGGGCCCCTCTGTCTCCCTCGGGCCCCTCTGATCCCTCGGGCCCCTCTGCCTCCCTCAGTCCCCTCTGCCTCCCTCAGTCCCCTCTGTCTCCCTCGGTCCCCTCTGACCCCTCAGTCTCCCTCGGGCCCCTCTGATCCCTCGGGCCCCTCTGTCTCCCTCGGGCCCCTCTGATCCCTCGATCCCCTCTGTCTCCCTCGGTCCCCTCTGATCCCTCGGGCCCCTCTGTCTCCCTCGGGCCCCTCTCCTCCCACAATCCCCGTTTCCATTTCTGCCCCCGCCCCCCCCCACCTCTGCAGTGCAGGCTCCGAGAGGGCGCAGCTTCCTCTGCCGGGGACTGTCCCGGGAGAAACTCCGTTGGTGGGGGGTTTGTGCTCGCATGTGCCCCCTTAGACCCTGGGCCTCCCCGTTGCTATTCCCCCCTACGTCCCATTGGGGACGCCTGCAGAAGGGCCTGGCAGGGTTCGGGCTCAGAATGGCCCTGGCAGGCGCGCTGGGTGGGGGCTTCTGCTGCTCCCCCTCCCCTCCATGCCAGCAGCCGGGGCAGCCGCGCGCTCCCACACAGCGTGTCTGGGTTCAAGTCTCGCTGACGCCGACTCCTGGACCTTCTGTGCGTCCCTCACGTCTTCTCGCCGTCCCAGACCTTCCCCGGGCGGCATCTTCCAAGGCCTCCCCCTCTGCGCTGCGAGCCGCTGCCCCTGGCCCGGCTCAGCCTCCCTCCCCCCTGCACGGCCCAGCTCTCCACAGAGAATATTCGTTTCTCATTAACAGAAGCACCATGCAACCCCCGGGGTTGATGAGGGCCCTGAGGGCCAGAGTCTGGCTTCCCTGGGCTCAGGCTGTCCTGCCGGCCTAACGTGTGACCCTGAGACAGTTGGCGAATTCCTCGGCCTATTTCCTCATCTGAGAGAGGAGGGTCAAGCACAGTGTTTTCTCACTCGGCACCGTGAGGGTGGTATTGCGTTAGCATTTCCCCACTCACTTTATTTTATTTTTTTTGCTTTTTGGGTCACACCCGGCGATGCACAGGGGTTACTCCTGGCTCTGCACTCAGGAATTACTCCTGACGGTGCTCAAGGACCCTATGGGATGCTGGGAATTGAACCCGGGTCAGCCGCGTGCAAGGCAAACACCCTGCCTGCTGTGCTATTGCTCCAGCCCCCTCCCGTCACTCTAAAGGGTAGTTCTGGGTCACACCTGGCAGTGCTCATGTGCTGTCAGGGCCAAACCCAAAAATCCTTAAAAGTACAAAATGGTCTCTAGCTCTCTGGCCACTTTCCTGACACAATCCTACTTTCACTGGGGGCCACACCTGGTGATGCTCAAACTATACAGTGTTGGTGGTTCAACCTGGGGGTCCTACACACAAAGCATGTGCTCGGTCCTTTGAACCATCTCCCTGGCCCACTGCCATTTTTTAAGGGACACCCAGTGTTACTGGGGGCCACTCTCGTTTGTTCTTTATTTGATGGGGGGAGGATTCCATACCCGGCAATGCTCCGGGGTCACTCCTGGCCCTGCACTCAGGAATTACTCCTGGTTGTGCCAGGGGGACCATACGGGATGGCAGGAACTGAATCTGGGTCAGCTGCGTGCAAGGCAAACACCCTCCCTGCTGTCCTGTCACTCTGGTCCCTTGCCTCTGTTCCTGAGACTCACTCCTGGTGGTGCTCAGGGGACCCTGCCTGCTGGGATCAGACAGAGGGGGCTGTGTGCCAGGCAAGCACCTCCACCCCTGTTCCACCTCTCCAGTCCCCCCTGCTGTATTTTCAGGGGGGCCACACCTGGCAGTGTTTGGGGGGTTTCCCTGGTTCTGCGCTCAGAAGTGAGCCATGGTGCTGCTCAGGGGACCACATGTCCTGCCAGGTTCAAGCCAAGGACAGCTGGACCTCAGGCAAGCAAGCATTGGTGCTCCCAGCCTCGGTATTATCTTTTATTCTGGGTGCTCAGGACCCACTCCTGGCTCTGTGCTCAGAGGCGGGCTTGGGGGGCCCTATAGGATGCTGGGCATCGAACCCAGGTCGGCCACATGCAAGGCAAGCACCCTACCCGCTGTACTCTCCAGTCCCCTCAATGCGATTTTGAGACACAGCGTCTGCCTCTGGCGCCCCTCTCTCCTCCTCTGGGACACACGTCCCCACCCTCCACCCCCGGGGCCACCTGTAGTGTAGACGCTTATTAGCACAACGCACCTGGAAGAGATGTGGACACAGTAACGCATGTTTCAGCAGGGGTGAGGCTGTGCCTCTCTCCAGCATCATTTTCCTTAGGGGCCGAGTTTGCAGTGAGGGCTGGGGGTTGAGGTAGGTCAGGGATTGCCATCACTCTGCTCTCCCACTGACGAGATCAGCATCTTACCCCCCCGTACACCCCGTCTGTTTCCCATCACTTGCTGACTTCCTAGGGAGAGGTGACAGAAGACATTCCCCTATGACTTCATCTCTGGGACTTGCCTCTCGAAATTCCAGCTCGATCAGTCCTACCCTGTAAGGGAGGGAAGAGGGGTGGGCATTCCAGAAGTTCCTTGCCATTCCCAGCCTTCAGTCAGGTGACAGGGGGGAGCAGGAGCCCCCGAGAAGGGGGAGATGGAGACCTGGGGGGGGGGCCCTCTCCCTTTCCTGGCTGGCTCATGCCGGTCTTTCTGCAGGGACCCGAGTGTGGGGGGAACCCAAGGCTGGTGGAGACTTAGCGGGACGCTGTCAGAACCACGGACAGCGGCCAGCCAGGGCCGGGTCCTGTGAGCGCCAGCCAGACCCGGCGGGCGGTGGGGTGGGGAGAAAGGCAGAGAGAGGGAGCGGGGTGTTTGCCGGGGCTGAGTCACCCGTGCACCCCGCACTTGCCACGGCATGCAGGAGTCGCCCCAGCCTCTCCAAGAATGGCCGGGGGTGGGGGGTGGAAGGGACAGCGCCCCGAGAAGGCCCCCCGGATCGTGCCGGGAACAGAGGAAGCGGGAGCCGGGGGCTGGTGGACGGACGTTTCTATACAAGGCTTTCTGCGCTCCGCAGCCTCCACCCGGCTGCCAGGAGGGCCACATTCCCCCGCCCTGAGCTCAGCGGGCCGGAATGCGGCAGATAAATCAGAGATAACCCCTCCGGCGGCCCGGCCGCTCCGGATAAAAGGCCCAGGGAGCCCGCCGGCCCAGCAGCACGTCCTCGAGTGGCCGTGGTCCGACGGGACAGAGACGCACAGCGGCAGTGACCTTCGCCCGCCCCTCCAGCGCCATGGACGGCCTGACCGCGCTGCCTCGGACGCTCCTGCTCCTTCTGTTCTTGCTCCTGTCGCCGCTGGGAGGCTGGTGCCACCCCATGCCCGGCACTGAGCAGACCCCGGAGGAATGGCGCTTCCAGGTGGGCACTGGGGGGCGCTGCGAAAGCAGGCATTCCGCCCGGGGAGGGGGGGTGGGGGGGTTGCCCCAGCGGGGAGTGCGCGAGATGGGGAGGGGGCAGGACCCCAGGCCGGGGCGTTCCCCTGAGAACCCACCCGCCCCACCGCAGGAGATGATGCGGTTCCTGAAGAAGATGAAGACGCTGGAGAAGTATGCCTCGGGCCCCGTGGAGGCCCAGCGCACTGGCCTGGCCGTCCACCCAGTGACCAGGCCGCAGGCCGTGCTGACCCGCCAGGTGGCCAGCAGCACCAGGCGCACAGACTGCTTCGGGCGGAAGATGGATCGGATCGGATCCGGCACCGGCCTGGGATGCAAACGTGAGCGCCCGCCCCTCCCTGGGAACTTGGGGCTTCTGAATGGCACTCACGGCCGGGGACGCCCCCCCCCACTTCTGTCTCCCTCAGCCTCCGGGTTTCCCCTGAACTGCCCAGAGCTTCACGGGCAGCGGGTCGGACCCCCCAAGGCTAGTCACCCCCAGTTGACACACGCCTGACCTGCAGCCCAGGGAGAGGGAATATTCCAAAGTCTCAAATGTGGAGCTGGGAGGAGGATGGGGGTGCGGGCGGAGGGAGTCTGGGGGGGCTCTGTCCCCACGGAGGTCTCCGGACTAACGCTGTCACCCCCCCCTTTCTCCGCAGAGTTGAGGTCCTAGGTCACGTTGTGGCTGCCCTCCTTGGCTCCCGGCTTCTCTCAGAAGGATTTCTATTTATTTCTATTTTTATTTTTACCTGTGATTGTTTTATATAAGATGATTCTGAGCTCAGAGCACAAATAAAATCAGCATCAGACATGCCTCTGGCTTTGTGACTGTTACGTCTGCTCGCATTCACAATCACCGTCGTTTCTACATGGTCACTGATCCCTGGGACTCCCGGGAAGGCCCGAAGCACCTCAGCGGCTTCAGTTGGGGGCAAGGCTATAAGGGCGGGTCAGGTAGGGCTGGGGGCTCCAGACAGGTCCCCGCCTCTGAAATGTCCACAGGCCCGGGACTCGGCCTACCGAGGCACGCCTACTCTTCAAAGCCCCGCGCTCAGGGCCGGGCAAAGAGAGCTGCGTTCAAGCCACGTGGGGGTCAGTGCCCCTCTGCCCACTTTCCACTAGAGGAGCCATTTCTGCTGAGAGATGCTTCCAGAAGGTCTAAGTAATATCTCAGAGTCTGGGGCAGGGTGTTGTGTGTGTGTGTGTGTGTGAGAGAGAGAGAGAGAGAGAGACAGAGACAGAGACAGAGAGAGACAGAGGGGAGAGATGCATTTGCATTCCTGATTGGGGTGCACCCCCACCCCACCCCGAATCTCAGCGTCCAGCCTTCAATCCTGGCCCCACCCCAGAGAGAAGCCTTTGACCCAAGTTTACTGCGCTTTACTCCTTCAGCCCACAGGTTTGGGGTGTCTAGTAAGAGGCTGGCATTTCAGGGGAGCATTTCCCGGGGCTCCAGCCTGGTCACTTCCTCTCTGCCCCTTACTCCCCGGCAGGGGCCGAGGTGACCTGGGGTCGGCCACAGACTCCAAGCCTGTGCCCAGCGGCCGCGGGGGTCGGTGGGGTGCGAGTCCCCTGGGGCAGGCTTTTTTCTCTACTATTTGATTTTGTTTGGGGGCCTCGCCTGGGGGTCCTCAGGGCTTACTCCTGGTTCTGCACTCCGGGATCTCTCCTGGTGGGATCCTCGGGGAACCCTCTGGGGTACCAGGGACCAAAGCTGGGTCGCCCGGCAGCATTTAAGGCAAATGCCCTACCTGCTGTACTGTCGCACCGGCCCCGGTTTAAAATTAATACAGGAATATAAAATTTTAAAATAGCTTGAATAATTCACGCTGATGCTTTATATTTTATATGAAATAGATAAATCCCGCAAATATACAGTTTAGTAGGAGTGAGGAGTGATGGGGCTGGAGCGATAGTACAGCCGGCGGGGCGCTTGCCTTGCACATAACAACCTGAGTTCAATCCCCGGCATCCCATAGGGCTCCAGAGCACTGCCATGAGTAATCCCTGAGTGCAGAGACAGGAGTAACTCCTGAGCACTGCCAGGTATGGCCTCAAAACAGAAAAAAAAAAGTAAAAGAGTGAGGAGTAGAGAATTAAAATTTCAATAAAAACCTGAATAAAGGGGCTGGAGCAATAGCACAGCGGGTAGGGTGTTTGCCTTGCACGCGGCCGACCCGGGTTCGATTCCCAGCATCCCATATGGTCCCCTGAGCACCGCCAGGAGTAATTCCTGAGTGCAGAGCCAGGAGTAACCCCTGTGCATCGCCAGGTGTGACCCAAAAAGAAAAAAAAAAAGAATTGATCTTTAGTAGGAAGCCTACCATGGGGTGGGGGAGGGGAGCATGGGGCACTGAGAGGGGTGGGGGACACTCGACACCGGTGGCAGGTCGGGCTGGAATGATTTATGCAAGAAGCCCTACGATTAATCGTATTGTTGGGGCCAGAATTATAGGATAGTGAGGGGCTGGAGAGATAGCACAGCGGGTAGGGCGTTTGCCTTGCACGCGGCCGACCCGGGTTCAAATCCCAGCATCCCATATGGTCCCCTGAGCACAGCCAGGGGTAATTCCTGAGTGCAGAGCCAGGAGTAACCCCTGTGCATCGCCAGGTGTGACCCAAAAAGCCAAAAAAAAAAAAAAAAAAAAGAATTATAGGATAGTGGGGACAGTGCTTGCCTTGCACACGGCTCACCCAGGTTCAATTCCCGTCACCCCATAGAGTTCCCTGAGCACCACCAGGAGTGATCCCTGTGTGCAGACAGGAGACCCTGGGCACCACCGGGTGTGCCTCCCCCCAAAAATAAAAGTATTGTAAACCATGGTGCCTAAGATAAAAATAAGAAGAATAAAAATTGTGTTGTTTCATAAAAGGTATTGATTTTTTTTTTTTTTTGCTTTTTGGGCCACACCCGGCATTGCAAATTAGTCAAGGTATTGATTTTTCAAGATAAAACATATTGACTTTATGTTAGAAAATATTATATTATAAGTATATATTATAGATAAATTGTAAGTATCTGTTCTAATAAGCAAAAGATTATAGTAATAAAAAATCTCTCTCTATAAAAAAAATCACCAGGGGCTGGAGCGATAGTACAGGGGTAATTCCTGGGTGCAGAGCCAGGAGTGACCCCTGTGCATTGCCGGGTGTGACCCAAAAAGGAAAAAAATAAATAAATAAAAAAATTTAAAAAATCACCAGAATAGACAAAGAACATTCAATATAGATGATACATTAATTTGTTATTGAAGACATATCAGCTTCCTTAGTGAGCTAAAAATAACCAGACTGATTCTTCTCCTTACCCACCTCCCTTCCCTTCTGTCTTTTGGGGCACCCCCGGGGCTGCTCAGCCCTTACCCCTGCCTCTGCACTCGGGAATTACTCCTCGTGGGACTTGGGGAGCCACCTGGGACGCTGGGGACCACGCCCAGGTTGCCAGGTGCAAGGGAAGTGCCCTCCTCACCCTTCAGGGACTCGGGATCTTGTTTCTCTTGGGCTGGGATTCTCTGGTGTGCTGTGTATTTCTTTGCAGACTTTTCTCCACCTTCTGTTTTTTGTTTTTCTAAAAGTTTCCTGAATCTCATCTTGAACTAATTAATCTTTTCCCTGGTTGTTGTTCTTCTCCTGCTCAGAACTTCTATCGAAGTTAGAGTTTCTCCTACTGGGGCTGGAGCGACAGCACAGTGGGTAGGGTTTGACCTGGTTTGATTCCCAACATCCCATACGGTCCCCTGAGCACCGCCAGGAGTCGTTCCTGAGTGCAAAGCCAGTAACCCCTGTGCATCGATGGGTGTGACCCAAAAAGTCAAAAAAGAAAAAAGTTTGCCCTACTATTCCCTTCACCTCTGTCCCTTTGATGGCAGCGTTCTCTCTTCTGCTCTCATGCTTTGCTGACAACCCGTGCCACTGTATTTTTTTTCCTTTTCTTTTTTCCCTCTTATTTCTTTGAGCTCATTAAACAGTTTCAACATGAAATGCTTTGGGGAGACTTTTGCCCCAGCTCCTGCTTCTCTTATCCACAGAGTACTAGAGCCTTAGGGTGAATCCAGAGGCTGCCTGGGAGCCCCACCTGGGAGTGGAGCCCCTCGACATGTCCCCTCTGGTTCCCCCTGAGTGATCCAGAGCTCCAAAGGCAGAGAGCGGAACCCTGGGGTGAGTCATCCTTGGTTTACAGGCGACAAAGCGGAGGCCCTCTGAGAAGCCCTCCCTGCGCCCCATATATTCCCCCACAGCCCATATTCGATTCTTGCACCCCGTATCCGACCCTGCACCCCGCATCTGTCCAGGTGGTCCAGGACTCACTGCGGGTACTTTTACTTTCCAGGCTTAAAGCCTGTGTCTCTCTCTGCCAGCAGAATCGTTAAGGACCCGGGCTCCAGCCGGAGAGCTGGCACAGCGGGTATAGCGCTGATCCTGCACGCGGCTGATCCGGGTTTAATTCCCAGCATCGGGACCCCTGAGCACCACGAGGAGCGACCCCTGAGTGCAGAGCCAGGAGCAAGCCCTGGGCACGGGCTATGAGCGAAAGGGCCCTGGCAAGGGAAGCCACTAACCTTCCCGGCTTCTGGAAAGCCCCTGGCTGCCCGCGCTAGGACTGGAGCGGGCCTCACCCCCGGGGGGGTGCTTGGAGGCCACCAGGGCTACACCTGGGGGTGCACACGGGCCCGTGCTGTGCTCCCAGACCCCTTCCTGCTTCCCTGGGCCCACGGCCCCCCATACCCACGCAGGCTTAGGGGGCAGGGGGAGACGCCGAGACAGGCCCTGGGTTCACGGCTTGCCCAGCTCTGAGGGATTTGGTAACACCGCGAGAATACAGGACTTGGGGGGCTTAGGGGGGGCACACGGTCTGGGTGGTGTCAGCTGAGAGAGGGCCAGTGCCTTGACAGGGAGGAACCCCGCGTCACAGTGCCCCATGGGAACAGCCCTACCCCGAGGCAGACGTAAGTCCCGCCAGGCCAGGGCGAGACTGTGGGAGAATCTTCATGTCAGATGAAGCTCTGGGCACAGAAGGCGCCACGCCCAGTCAGGGGGTTAAGGAAATCTTACCACACGAGGCTCAACCGGTAACATGTTAGTAATCGCGCAGACAAGAGCTTAGTGGCTCCAGGGTGAGATGACTGTCACACACTTTTTTTTTTTTGCTTTTTGGGTCACACCCGGCAATGCATAGGGGTCACTCCTGGCACATGCACTCAAGAATCACCCCTGGCGGTGCTCGGGGGACCATATGGGATGCTGGGATTCGAACCCGGGTCAGCCGCGTGCAAGGCAAACACCCTACCCGCTGTGCTATTGCTCCAGCCCCCACAACACACACTTTCTTTTTCTTTTCTTTTCTTTTTTTGCTTTTTGGGTCACACCTGGGTTACTCCTGGCTCTGCACTCAGGAATTACCCCTGGCCGTGCTCAGGGGACCATATGGGATGCTGGGATTTGAACCCGGGTCGGCCGTGTGCAAGGCAAACGCCCTACCCGCTGGGCTATCGCTCCAGCCCCAACACACACTTTCTTTTAAGGAAATCTTATTTGATTATTTTGAGCGAATTAATTGGAAGCAATTCAAAATAAATCACTAGGGCCTGCTGTCGAGGCAGGCTTGGGTGGTGGTTGGGGAAACAGAAAATAATGGTGGTGGGAAGGTGTCATGGTGGTGGGATTGGTGTTGGAATAGTGGATGCAATAAATAACTGTTGAACAATTGTATGAAACTAAAATAATTTTTAAAAAAGGGGGGGTCCCGGAGCGATAGTACAGTGGGTAGGGCGTTTGCTTTGCACTCGTCCTGGGTTCAATTCTCGGCATCCCATATGGTCCCCCAAGCACCGCCGGGAGTAATTCCTGACGTGCAGAGCCAGGAGTAACCCCTGAGCATCGCCAAAAAAAGGGAGAGGAGGTGGGCCTGGGGATGACTCAAGACTCAAGTTGGTGGGGCTGGAGCGATAGCACAGTGGGTGGGGCATTTGCCTTGCACGTGGCCGACCCAGGTTTGATTCCCAGCATCCCATATGGTCCCCCGAGCACCGCCAGGAGTAACCCCTGAGCATTGCCAGGTGTGACCCAAAAAGCAAAAAAAGAAAAAAAAGACTCAAGTTGGTGCCAGGTATGCCCAGTGCAGAAGATGCTGGGTCCCACACGCACCACCCATGGACCCAGGCTGCCAGGTGTGGCCCCAGGTAAGGGGACACAGATGCAGAGAGAGCAGGGCAGGGCCAGCCCAGGCACTCAGGGGCGGGTGCTGTCTGGCTCTCCAGAGTGCCAGGAGCACAGACGGGTCCAGAGACGGGAAGAAGCATGATCTCCCGCAGCTTTAGGGGGGCCTGACCCTGCCAACACCCTCATTTCTTAAAAAAACAATGGGGGGTGCAAAGTGATATGGTACAGCGGAGAGGGTGTTTGCCTTGCATGCCGCCGACTCGGATTCAATCCCCAGCCTCCCATGTGACCTCTGAGCACTGCCGGGAGTAATTCCTGAGTGCAGAGCCAGGAGTCACCCCTGAGCATCACCAGGTGTGACCCACCCCCCAAAAAAAAGACAAATAAAAGTTGGGGGCCATGCTGGTCAGTGCTCAAGGGTGACTCCTGGCTCTGTGCTCAGGGATCACTCCTATCGGTGCTCAGAGGGCCATACGGGATGCCGGGGCTTGAACCCAGGCCCATGTGTGCAAGGCAAATGCCCTCCCTGCTGTCCTATCTCTGGCCCCGACACCCTCATTTCCATGATGCCTCCTCTGGGAGACGGCCCATTCCTGAGGCTGAACCACCGTAGCCCCGGGGGCTCCCTGTGCCCCTCCCCCTCCCACGCCTGAGGGCTGGGCCCCGGGGGCCCTCGGGGACGTCCACGTGGACGAGGCCAGCAGCATCTCCGCCAGCTGCCACCAGCTCAGTCGCCGGCTCCAGGTTTGCTCCTTCACCCCCGAGGTGGGCCGTGCTGCAGCTGGCCTCGGGCCACTTCTAATGGACACAGGACGACGATGAAGGCAGCCCCCAGGGGAGGAAACAAGAAGCTGCGGGTTCGAGACTCTCAGAGGAAGCGGGTCCCGTCTGGACAGAGCGATGCGTGTGATCGGAACGGTCATTCACAGCAGCGAGGACCTGGCGCCTCTCCCGGCCACCGAGACTCAGGCCAGGCCCCCAGTGGGTCCCTCAGCCGAGTGCGGGCAGGGCTGGATCGCCCAGCTAGTCACCGTGAGTGCCCTGAGCCAGTGGCACTGGTGGAGGGGTCACCTGAGACCCAGCCACAGGTGCGCTTCGTAAGGGCGAAGGTTTGGGGTGACTCGCTACCGGGTTAACTCTGTGGCTCTCTCCCCCTGGGCACTCTTCCCTCCGACTGGGGGTCCCGGCACACCACGCCCAGTGAACTTGAACTCTGCGGGGCTGTGCTTTCTGGGAGACCCGTCCCCCGGCTTCTAGTCCCCGTGACCTCAGCTGTGTACTACTCACGGCTAAGGGCCCCCGACACTGCCTTGTGTCTAAGCCACTGTCCCCAAACTTGCAAGATGGCCTGACAATTCCCAGCGGGGGGCCTCCGTCTCTATGGCTGGGTCGCCCCCTCAAGGGCGCCGTGGACGGGGAGGGGCGGCTCCCGAATGCTCGAGAACGACACTGCCGGGCGGCCATGGAGAGGGTGAGGCTGAGCGCCAGTGTAGACCCCAGTTCCGGCCCTCCCTCCCCTCGCCGTGACTAAGTCGCCTCCCCCCGGGATGAGGGAACAGGCTTCTTGCGACTCTTCCGCCCGCGAGGGCCGTGGGGGTGGGGGTGGGTCTGGTTCCTGCGTCTTTTCCATCTCTTCTCCCTCCTCTGAGCCTCTGCACGGCCCATAAGTATGAGGTCCTGGGCGCGGGGCACAGGAGCCCCTCGAGCGAGCGGGCAGGGGAGTGGCGTGGAGAGGAAGCCCAGGTGGTCCGGGTCTCTCTCAGCTCCCCCGGGTCTCCACACAGAGCCCACCCTGCTCCGTGCATGGTGCTCGGTCCTGCGCCCCGTCCCCAGCACAGCTCGCTGAATACTCTTCTTGCCACCTCGGAGGTGCCAAGCAAACCCTCTGGGGGGCAATCGAGGCCCTGCGGAGGCCTCCAGGGCCCACTTAGCGGCCCCCCGGGGAGAAAGCTGACTGGAACGGAGACAGGGTGGGGTTTGGGGGCTGCTTCCGGAGGCGGCTGTCGCTGGGCGTCGGTTCCCCGCCGCCTTCAGAAGGGACCCTGCGGAGACCCCCCACCGCGTGCCCTTCCAGCCGTCCTGGCCGCATCCAAGGCGGCTGAAAGGGCAGCCCCGGGAGCCGGGGAGGTGACACGGGCACGAGGGGCTGGGCGCCCCCGCGCTGCTGAGCACCGACTCCTTTGCTGATAATGAGCTGCCGGCAGGCAAGAAGCCGCCAGCGCATTCCAGGGGTGCAGGGGGCTCCCCCGCTCAGAGCAGAGCCCCAGCCTGGGCCGTCCCCGCTAAGCTCTCGCAGTTCACGCCCTCCCCCCTCGGTCTGCAGCCCCGGACACCGGCATGCCAGGGAGCCGGGTCCTGCCCCCGATTCCTGTCCTCTGCCCGGGGACGTGCCGCTGCGTCCGGGCAGCCAAGGAGGAGGACTCAGCCAGGACAGAGCGGTCACACCACGTGCTTTCCCGAGCGGCCTCGAGGCGGGGTGCCTGGGGTGGGGGCGGAGGGTGCCCTTCTCTGCAGTGCTCCCCGGCCCACGGGGAGCAGAGGGAGGGAGGGTGGGCGGGGGCGGGGTCCTACCTAGAGGCTGGCGAGGATCCCCATACGCAGCCATGACAACATAGGTTAGGATGAGGGGTCCAGCCGTTCCCCTGAGCCGAGTGACCTTGGGCCACACATGGCGCTTGGTCCCTCCGGAGGGGGAGCCCGCGGGTGACTCGCCGTGGGACACCCCGTGTCCCTCCCTCTGCGGCAGAGTGCAGGGCAACGAGGAGGGCACCACCCACCCTGCCACCTCAGAGCCCCCTGGGAGGCGCCAGGGCAGACCCCACACTGCCCCCTGCCCCCGCAGGCGATGAGCCCCCTGAAGCACCTGCCGCTTGGGGCTGTGTAGCCCTCAGGCGTCTCCCTCCCCCGCAGTCCTGTGCCTCTGTGTCTCTCGGGGGTCAAGAGAATCGAGGCTTGGGGCAGGCACCCCTCCCCGGCACTGGAGGACACGGAAGGGCAGGGGAAACTGAGGCTCAGCTGCTGCCTTGCCACCAGCCACTTTCCCCGGAAGAAGGGGGTCACGAAGGGCCTGGCCCAGACTCGGCTTCTCTCAGCTGCGAGGTGGGGGGCAGAGACACCCACTTCCTCCGATGACCCACTTCCCAACTGCCCTGAGTGGACCGGGTGGCGGGCGGCAGGGGCGGGTGCCGGGAGGGGGAGCTCGGCAGAGGGGCGACTGTGTGTCCCCACGTTCCATCTCTGGGGTGCTGGGGTGCTTCACCCCTGCCGGGCACTTTCTCTCCCGAGCTCCATTCCTGCCCCTCAGCGTGCGTGCCAGTCTGTGAGTGCGCGTGTGCGCGTGTGCATGTGTGTGTGTGTGCGTGTGTGTGTGTGTGTGTCTGTCTGTCTGCATGTGTATTTGGGGGCTGAGGCCCTAGGGGCCTCCAACACGAGGGGCTCCAGCTGATTCCGTCCCCTGGCTCTGCACCTGAGAGCTGGGAGGGCGGGCGGGGGTGTGTGCGTCCCCGAGGGGGCTTCGGGGGGTGGTGCGAGCCCCAGGAGCATCTGACTAATTTGTCGGCGCTGCTGCTGTCACTTCCTTCTCCTCCCTTATTTGGAGCCCACGCCAGCTGAGCCCGAGAACCAACTGGGGAGAACGGGGTGGAGGGGGGGGAGATGGCGGGGGAGCTGGGCTCCTGCCAAGCCCCCCCGCCCGGGCGGCTGCCGGGGAGCCCGCAGTAGCGGCACGCGCAGATGATAGAGGACGGACGCCTTTCTGCTCGCTCACACCTTTCAAGTGGGAGCCTCTTGAGGCAAATCAACAAGAATGTGGCTCCTGGGCGAGGGTCCGGGCGGCTGGGGCTGCCCACGGCGGAAGGGCGGTGGCCGGCGGGGGACTGATAACTTTAAAAGGACATCTTCTGCTGCCTCCCCGCTCGGCCGCTTTATCGCTGCAAGTGGCAGAATGGGGAGGGTTTCGCCCTCTCGGGTTCGGGGGAAGAGCCGGGGGGCTATAAAAAGAGGGCGCGCCGGGCAGCTGGGAGGCAGAGCCGGACACGGGCCAGCGCGGGCGGCGGGAGAGGACCAGCAGACCCTCTGTGCACCAACGCCACCATGGGCTCCTTCCCCGCCGTCGCCGCCAGCTGCCTGCTCTTCCTGGCTCTCCAGCTCCCGGGGCCGGGCTCCGCCACCCCCGTGCGTGGCGCCGTGTCCAACGCGGACCTGATGGACTTCAAGGTAGGGCCGGGGCCGAGGGGACTCGGGCAGGGTCCGTGGGCCGGGAGACCTGGTGCCAGCCCCACCCTGGGCTTCCCTTTCTCTGCTTGCCTTCCCTCAAGAACCTGCTGGACCACCTAGAGGACAAGCTCTCCCTGGGGGACGCAGACGTGCCCCCGCAGGGGCTGGCCGAGGAGGCCGAGGAGGCCGGCACCGAGCTGAACCCCCTGCCCGAACTGCCATCCTGGCCCGGAGAGGTCAACGCAGCCCCGAGGGACGGGGGTGCCCTTGGGCGGGGCCCCTGGGACGCCTCCGAGAGGTCGGCCCTCCTGAAGAACAAGCTGAGGGCGCTGCTCGCGGCCCCGCGGAGCCTGCGCAGGTCCAGCTGCTTTGGCGGGAGGATGGACAGGATCGGGGCCCAGAGCGGGCTGGGCTGCAACAGCTTCCGGGTAAGGGGTCGCGGGCACGGATGGGGGACGGGCAGGAGGGCGGCCGGGGCAGACAGACAGACACACATTTCCTCCCTCAGAAATTTCTGTCCCTGGGGCTGGAGCGATAGCACAGCGGGGAGGGCGTTTGCCTTGCACATGGCCAACCCGGGTTCGATTCCCAGCATCCCATAGGGTCCCCCGAGCACCGCCAGGAGTGATTCCTGAGTGCAGAGCCAGGAGTAACCCCTGAGCATTGCCGGGTGTGACCCAAAAAGCAAAATAAATAAATAAATAACATTCTGTCCCTGTGTGGCCACCGCCCCTCTCCCCAGTCTCAGGAGGGTCAGTGACGTCACCCTCAGCCATGTCAAAGGGCCCGGGGCCCAAGGCAACTGTATCGACCGGGGACACTCTCTGCCTTGGCTCCCGTCAGCGACCTGGGACCCATCGCAGGCCACACGGGGGTGGTCAGGCTGCGGGGTGGGGGGGGTAGGGGGCCCCACAGCACGCCAACCTGTCTGTTCTCTCGTAGTACCGCAGATAACGGCCCGGGAGGCAAAGGTGTGCAGGCCCGACCCTCCCTCCGCCCCTGGGTCTCCTCCAGCCTCCTGCTGCCTCATCGCCATGAAGCCGGTGGGGGCACGGACTCAGCTGCAGCCGCCGCCCCGCCCCCTGTCCTGTGCTAAATGTAGATGACGCGGGTGTCTGTGGCCCCCGCCGCTCCTCCCCACGCGCTCAGCTTTAGGGCAGCCCCTCACCACCCGCTCCTGGAAACCGTTTGAAATGAATAAACTTCAGCACCAAGGCCAGAGCACAGGCCGAGTCGGCTGCTTTCTTCCTGCCGGGAAAGGATCTAGACAGACGCCCGCCCGCCCGCCCTCTCCCTCCCTTTCAGAAGCACTGACAGGCTTGGAAGCCAGCCTGGCGTGCACCGCGGGGCTGGGCAGGACACACATGCACGTGTCTGTGGAGTTTCTGGGCCCCCCACCCCGAACCCCCAGATGCAGTTTTTCCGCATCCACACCCCGCCCCAGAGAAGGCAGTTACCAGCCAGAGACCCCGGGGTTCTGGGGGACACATGGGGACACATGGGGCCCAGACGTCCAGTAGGTTAAGGCTTGCCCTGCACGTTGACCTGGGTTCGATTCCCAGAACCCCGTATGGTTCCCCGAGCACCGCCAGGAGTGGTTCCTGAGTGCAGACGTCCTACGGTCTCAACACCTCCCTCCCTCCCTCCTTTCTCTGGTGGGAGGCGCCCGCAGCATGGCCGGTCTGGCCACTCTGGCCCCCTGGGGACGTGGCCATCTACCTCAGTCCCATCCCACCTCAAGCCTCTCCCCTCAGCTACTCTCCTCTGCACCCAGTGGATGGATTTCATCCTCCATCTGTGTGTGTGACGCCAGGGATGTTGCTAGGCGGCTGAGTCTCATCTCCGGGGCCTAGTTATTGTACTGGGGCGCAGGTTCATAGCATCTTCCCCCAGGGACACTGGGCTGGCCGGCGGCAGTGTGGGAGGGAGGCGGCCGGGGGGTCCCACCACGCATGTGCTAAGAGCCCCGTGTCCCCGCTCAGGTCCCCGCCTCCCGCGAGCACTCCACTCGCCCCTCAAGGCTCATGCGCTCCTTCTCGCTGGCCCCCGCGGGACCCCCGGCCTTGGCCACAGCACACGGTGCGCCCCCACGCCGTGCCACGGGGCCTCTCCGAGCTCTGCCCGCCCAGGTGGCCTCGGGCTCGAACCCGGATGGCGAGCTGCTTCTTGAGTGCAGGGCCCCGGGAGTGAGCGGCCGTTGGGGGTGGGCTGGGGGGCAGGAGAGCTGCAGCTGGCCCCCCCCCTGCCCGCTGGGTGTGCAGGGAGCTGAGGGCGGGGTAGGGAGGTGTCTGTCCACTCCCGCGCCCCTGGTTCTCACTGAAGGAGCCGGGGCAGGGAGGGCCCCTGGACACGGGAATTCGGGGCCAGGGGCGTCTCCACTGAGATCTCTGCACGCGTGTGTGGGGTCACCTCTGGCCAAACGAGCTGGGCCACCAGTGGCAGTGTCACTCGCGCGCGCACACACACACACACACACAGCTTCTCGGTGGGCAATGGGGGGGCGGTGTCTGTGTGGGGATCCCAAACATGACAGTGCCAGAAACACCCCGGAGACCCCGGGGGTGCAGGGGGCAGAACAGAGCCAGATGGTGCCGACTGGAAGGGGTGCAGGAGGCGGCCTCGTGATCCCGCCAAGGTCCGAGACACACGATTCTCAGAGCTGGAGTGGAGGGGCCCCGGGAATGGGGGCGCCCGGAAGGAGTCGAGGGCTGCAGCCTGCATGTATCTGGGGGAGGGGAGCAATGAAGGACCCCAGAACCGCAGCCAAGATGGACACCCCAGCCGCAGGGAGGGCCGGGGGAGACGTTTATTCTAACATGTTAAGGGTGGCCACTAGAACTTTTCCAGGTTCCGAAAGTTCAAATAAAAATAGAATTTTACAAATTAAAACAAAAAATACAATGTATATACACAGCGGTGTCCACTAAGGTGACCGTCTGAACAGTGCAAAGGGGACAGACCTGCCTGCAGCTGCCAGGGGCCACCCCCGGGCCTGGGGGCGGCTAATACTGCGCAGAGACAGGCCTGGGAAACGCCAGGGGCCACGCGGAACCGCCCAGTCCACAGGGTCTCGAGAAACAGCCTCAGGCCGCAGTCAGACCCGGCCTCGCTTTGCCGGGGACCCCAGACACAGGCAACCCCGAGTGGCCGAGCCCCAGCCCCCCAGGGGGGTCGGGGCCGGGGGAGATGCTGAGAAGCTGCCCTCCAACGGGCGGGGCGTCGTGACAGGGCAGCAGCGGGCATCTTTGGGCTTGTCTGGAAAGGGGAAGATCTTCGGGGCTGGCCCCGGGCAGGGAGGGGTGTTTTGCAGTCGCTGGGATACAGGACTGGGGACAAAGCATCTGGTGACTCACAGGCTGCGCCAGGCCAGGCCCAAGGAGGGGTGGGCCCTGCTTCAGCCCGGGTGCCGGCGTCCGGCCTGCCCGCCTGGTAGGGCCCCACCCCTGCGACCCCGAGACTGCTTAGAGGGCACTTTCTCCCCCCGGCACAGGACCAGCGCGTCTCAGGAAGGTGAAACGGCCTCTAAGAAACCAAAAGCGGGGCCGGAGTGATAGGACAGCGGGGTGGGCGCCTGCCTTGCACACGGCCCACCCAGGTTCCATCCCTGGCACCCGCAGGGTCCCCCGAGCACCACCAGGAGTGATTCCTGAGTGCAGGGCCAGGAGGAACCCCTGAGCACTATGGAAAGTGGCCCCAAAACCAAAAAAAACAAAAATCCAAAGTGACATTGATTCAAGGGATACAAAAGCTGGCGGCGGGGGGGGGGGGGGGGGCGGGGTATTTCCAGGAGTCAAAAGAGATGTGGACAGATTCCCTCAGTCGTGGGGAAGACAATCGTCCCCAGACTCGGTGACATCCGGGTTAAGTGCAAAGGACTGTCACCAGAGTCCAGAGCATGCGCACTCAGCCTCTTGCTGGGCAGAGCTCGGAGCCAACAGGCGCCGTCCAGGGCTCAGAGGCTCCCGCGGGGCCCCTGGGCAGTGAGGCCGGAGTGGCCTGGAGGGACGTGGGGCCCCTGATGGACACCAGGTGGTGTGGCTGGGCTCTGAGCTTGGGCCGGAGCCTCGCCCAGCCCGAGGGAGGCCCCTGGCTAAGGCAAGCACCGGTGACCCCAGGGCTGCATCCCGTCCCTCCGGCAGCTCTCCCACCACAGTGCTCAGTGCCCAGCGGCCAGCAAGGTGGCCGAGTCTCGGGGTTCTCTGCTCTCACTGCGGTGACAGAGGAGGCAGAAAGCTCACTCTGGGTGGCTGGGGGCAGGCAGAGGGCAGGAGGGTGGGGACAGTCAGCAGTGGACGGTGGGTGGCGGGGTCTGGAGGAAGCCTCGGGGCCACTGCCCAGAGGTGGTGAGTGGGCTGGGGCACCGTGTGCTTCTGTTGGGGGCGTCCCAGGAGGGTCACCCCGCAGAGACTGGGGTACCAGGAGGGCACAGCCCCGCGGCGAACGGGCCCCAGCCCCCCGCTGAGAATCCAGTGCCATCCGGGGTGGGCTTAAGGCAACAGCTGAGTTCCCGAGGAAAGCAGCAAAGCGAGGGGGGGTGTCTGCTCGGGTCACCCCAGTCACCCCCGGAGATGCGCTCCCCTGGGTGCTGGCGCCACACCAGTGCGAGGAGGGTGGGGAGCAGGCGGGGGACGATTTGTGCCGAGACAGTCAGACAAGTGCCAACTCCCAGGGGTCGAGCCTCCCCCGGGCCCCGTGTCCCCGCGGTGCCTCCCGGGCCGGCAGCAGGGCGGGCGGCGCCGTCACATGGTCTGGTAGTGCTGGCGCAGGCGCGCGTGCAGGAACTCGTAGGTGAGGTTGTGCCGGGTGATGATGCCCACGATCTAGGACGGGGTGGGGGGAGACGCCTTAGCCCCCGCAGGTGACACGGCGGGAACCTGGTCTGGGGACCAGACTCCGCCTGGACGCGGGACAAAAGGGGCGGGTGGGGACGGGCAGGACGGGAGCTCGCCTGGGGTTTGCCCAGACACGTTCTCGAACTTCCTGTCCCAGCACACCTGCTGGCCCGCGGGCCCACCAGCACGGCCTCAGAACCATGGGGCCCTTTTTTCTCTTTTTTTTTTTTTTTTTGCTTCTGGGGTCACACCCAACAATGCTCAGGGGTTACTCCTGGCTCTGCACTCAGGAATCACTCCTGGCGGTGCCTGGGGGACCATATGGGATTAAACCTGGGTCGGCCGCATGCAAAGCAAACACCCTCCCCGCTGTCTATTGCTCCAGCCTCCTTTTCTTTTTTTTAAATGTAGGCGCACTGGTATTTATTCAGTCACTGGTTAAGCTGATTGGATTGGGACCCATTTTTCTTTGTTCTTCTGGGCCACACCCGGCGGCGTGCAAGGCTGACTCCTGGCTCTGTGCTCACGGACCATTCCTGCCTCGGGGAGTCCCAGGGCAAGCGCTGACCCCCTCGACTATCTCTCCAGCCCAACAGGTCTGCTTTTCTGTCCCAGTTCTGGCACAAACTCCTTGAAACTCGGGGGGCTGGAGGCCGCAAGGAAGTAAAGTGTGTGTGTCGCTGCAGGTCTGACCCTCGCACTGGCTTCTCAGCACCCCTGGGTGCCAGGACGCGTGATCTCTGTCACAACACATGAGAAGGGAAGGGGAATAACTCAGGGGCTGGGCCAGGGTGAGAGCACGGCGGGGAGAGCCTTGCACACAGCCAAAGTAGGTTCATCCCTGGCACCCTGTATGGTCTCCCGAGCGCACCGGGGAGTGATTCCTGAGTGCAGAGCCAGGGGCAAGCCCTGAGCACCCTGGGTATGGCCCTCATCAAAAAAAGGGGGGACAGAGAGTACAGCAGGCAGGGTGCTCGCCCCCAACAAGAAAGAAAATAAGTAGATGTAAAGTGGGGGCCGGAGATAGCCCCGTATTCGTGTGTGCGCCGAGAACGCTGAGCCGGGTGATGCCCGGTACCACTCGGTCCTGGCAGCACTGGGCAGAGCCCCAAAACCTGGGCACAGCTACCCTGCTGGCTAATCCCTGAACCCCGCACAGAACGGCTGGCCCGGACAAATCGGAATTACTGGGGGAGGGCCAGAGAGACAGCACAGCGGGTAAGGAGCCAGCTGGGTTCCATGCCACATGGACCCCCGGGAATGCAGGAGTGATTCCTGAGCACAGAGGGCCAGTGGGGGCCCCAGCCCGACTGACTGACTGCCCCTTGGGAAGTGTCACTTCATTACTTTTGTAATTAATTTTGTTTTAAAGAAACAAGACACTGGTTACCAGCTCCCTGGCCCCACCCCCAGTCGGGGCTGGAGAGAGAGCACAGCTAAGGAGCCTGCATGACAACAGCTGACCTGGGTTCCATCCCCAACGGTCCCCTGAGCCCCGCTGGGGTAATTCCTGAGCGCAGGAGTAACCCCTGAGCCCCGTCGGGGGTAGCCCAGAAGCCAAAACCAATGCAAATGAAATGCAGCAACAGCAGAACCGCCCCGGCCAACCACACTGAGCCTGTGGCTGCTGATGCAGGAAAATCCCAAACAACGGGGGAGCTGGTCAGGGCCGGAGACAGGAGGGCCGGAGGGCTGGACCCTCCAAGACTCCAAATCCTGCCTGAGGTGGGGCAAGGGATAGGGGAGAGGAAGGGGCCGGAGGCTGCGACATTGCCAAGGCCAAGGCCATGCTTGGTCACCAGGTGGAGGTCACACTGTCCACCTGTGACCCAGCAGGCACACCTCGGGCTGGCGTGGCTGGGCCCTGAGCCTCGACCCAGGCGGGCAGTGTGGTCAATTATTCGACCACCAGCTCGGGTGTGAAGAACCAGAACTGTGTAGACTGGGCTAAGTGGTATTTCCTTTTCTCTCGAGGTAACAACATTCCTGTCCTAAGGAGAGCCAAGTAAGCCAAGTGAGTGTCCAGCAAAATAATAAATAAGCTTAGAGGCCGTATTTTAGTTTTGGATGGGGGCCTTTCTGGCCATCTGGTGGTGCTCAGGGATCAATCCTGGCGGGTTCAGGACGGCCTATGGGGTGCTGGAGATTGAACCCAGGGGTTCAAGGCAAGCACCCTCCCTGCTGCCTATCTCTCCAGCCCCTAGACTCATATCTTTTAAAACTCTTTTTTAAGTTTTTTGGTTGAAAGCCCTTTCTAATGTAAATGGCGGGGGAAGGGGGAAATTTTTAGGCCCCAGGAGGCCTTAAAAGGCCCAGCGAGTCCCATGCCTGCAGCGGCACCTGCTGGCTGTGCGGGGAACTGCGGGCAGGAGACCTCGTGCTCCGCGCATGGACACCCCTTTGGGTGGGCGGCAGCTGGGGGTTTCCGGTTGGGGGAGGGACGGGAAGGGGGGAGGAGGGGCTCGGAACCTCCCCGCGGGGCGCCCGCTCACCTCTCCCACGGCGTTCACCACGGGCAAGTGCCGCAGGCCCATGGTTCGGAAGAGGTTGAAGACCTGGGACACGTGCGCGTTGGGGGAAACGGTGAAGGGCGACGGGTTCATGTAGGGGGTGACGTCCTGCGGGGAGGCGACGACGGTGACCCGCAGCCGGGAGACACCCGCCCGCCCGGCCCCCAGCCCCTGTGCATGGGATTCCCCCCCCATCAGGACCCTCCCCTCCTCTCCCGCACGCCCCCACCCCGGCCGCGCCCCCTGCAGGCGCCTGAGCCCACGTGGGCGGCCCTTCTCACCACGATCATCCGCGGGTTGAGCAGCGTGAGGTCCAGGTCGTGGATGTCGGGGTAGCGCGGGTAGTCCTCGGCCATCTCGGCATAGCACAGGCGTGGCTGGCTGGCACTCTGCAGAGGAACCCAGGAGCCAGTGCTGGTAACCAGGTCCCACCCGCAGGGGGCCTGGGCGCCGACCTAGAGACCATCCAGACCCAAGGCCCAGCAGAGCCCAGGTGGCACCGGCCACTCTCCTCCCTGAAGCCGTGAGGCATCGGGCACAGGGGACCGCTTGACCCTGCGCCCTGCTCGCCACTACAAGCCAGGCGAGAGAAGAGGGCGCAGACTCAGAGCAGAGCGCCTTCATGGGTGAGGCCCCGAGTTCGAAACCGGGTACTACCAGGTCCCCCAAACACGGCTGGGTACAGTCCTGGGGCCCCATCAGCACTGGGCCTGAGCAGCACCTCATCACAGGCCAACCACTGGGCCATCCTGCCTGGCTGAGCCCCGGGCTCCCTGAGCACAGCTGGGGGGGAGGGCTAAGGGAAACGGGGAGTGAATGCGGAGGGACGGTGGGAAGATTCGCCTGCAACACGCAGGGACGCTGCAATGGACGCCGGATCCCGAGAAACGGCTTCCTTTCCCACAAGAATTGACACTCAGCATGTGCACGTATGTGGTGGGGTGTGTGCATGTGTCTGTGAGCATGTGTGATATGTGAGCACGTATGTGCATGTATGTGTATGTGTGCATGTGTTATCCGCGTGGCCATGTGTGTGAGCATGTTTGAGTGTGTGTGTGAGCATGTGTGAGGTGTGTGTGAACATACGTGTGCGCGCCCGTGAGTGGCAAGCACGGTCGTCTGCACCCCAGCAGCGCGAGCAGCAGGGCAGGGCCGCCCCCTCCCGACTCACCGACTGGCTCTCGGAGTAGCAGACCCCGCGGACCAGCAGAGTGACGAGCTGGGAGCGCAGGACGAGGCCGTGGAAGGTGAGCGGGCGGAAGCGCTCCTCCATGGTCCAGTCTTCGCTCGGGGACTGGTCGGGGTACAGGTTGGGGTAGGGGGTGTACCTGTTACACAGAGAGCAGACGAGCCTCACGCACCCGCAGTGGTGTAGCGGGGCCGGGCAGGCCCCCTGCGCTCCAGCGTCTGCGGCCGGGGCCCAGCGCGAGCGCACCTGCGCTCCAGCATCTGCTGCAGGAGGTCCTCCTTCTCAGCCGGCCCCCCGCGCATGCGCCCCTGCGCTGCTCCCTCTCCGCTGGGCCCCCGCACGTGCGCCCCTGCGCTCCAGCATCTGCTGCAGGTCCCCCCTCTCCGCTGGGCCCCCCACGCATGCGCACCAACGCTCCAGCATCTGCTGCAGGAGGTCCTCCTTCTCCGCTGGGCCCCCCGCGCATGCGCCCCTGCGCTGGTCCCTCTCCGCTGGGCCCCCCCACGTGCGCCCCTACGCTCCAGCATCTGCTGCAGGTCCCCCGTCTCCGCGGGGCCCCCCACGCATGCGCACCTACGCTCCAGCGTCTGTGGCAGGTCCTCCCTCGCCACTGGGACCCCCGCGCATGCGCCCCTGCGCTCCAGCATCTGCGGCCAGGCCCCCGCGCGTGCGCACCTGCGCTCCAGCATCTGCTGCAGGAGGTCCTCCTTCTCGGCCGGGCCCTCGGCCGGCGCGTGCTCGTCACACACGTTCCGCAGCTCGCTCGACGGGTACGACTTCATGGACTGGCTCCGCCGGCGCTGCTCACAGGCGCGCGTCAGGATACTGGACTTCTGCGAGGAGGGGTCGGGGGCTGTAATGGGAGGCGATGGACCCCACGGCAGGTCGTGGGGCCGGGCACCCCAAGCCCCGTTCTGCTGGCCCAGGGCCGGAGTCAGCTCTTGGGCGGGTGGGCCCCTTTGCTGCGTGGAGTAGTGGCGGGCCGGCCAGGGCCAGGGTCGGGTACACGACCCCAGGGGGCACTGGGGCTTGGCCTCGGGGCGACGCCTTGGAGCTAGACAGCTGGCGTCCAAGACCTCACCCACCCGCCACCCACACACAAATCCGGGCAGACGATGCAACCTGGAGGAGGTGGCACAAGGGGTCTGCCGGTCCCCCTCGGGCTGCGCCTCTACCTTGAACCTGATGTTGTTGCTGATGAGCTGGTTGCCCTTCATGAACTCCTTCTCGTTGCCGCGGTTCTCGGTGACCACGGGGAAGGCGTGGTGGACGGTGGTGCGCAGGATGCTGACCAGGGACTGGATGCGCGTGTGCGGGTACACGTAGGTCAGGTTGGGCTCCATGATGTCGCTGGCTCTCAGTCTGGGGGCGGGGGACACGTCCGGCCTCACCATGGGCCCCGGTGCCCGGACATGGTGGCCGCAGGGCTGACCCCCCCTGGCCACCCCCCATCTCGGGGCCCCTGAGCCCACACCCCCTCCCATCCCTGGCACAGGCCACAGCTTTGCCGCACGTGGGCCTTTCCCCACCCGGGGCGCACATTCCTGCTGCTCCCCACCCACCTGCTGGGGGTCTGCTGCCCCCACCGGCAGCGCCTGGCACCGCCCACCCCACTGAGTGGCAGCTGCCACTCAGAGGCACTGGTGCCTCCCCCCACCGGGTGCCAGAGGCTGAAGCGGGCCGGGCTGGGCCCCTCAAGACCACTGGGCGGCAGGACGCAGGGGCTCCCCCCTCCCTCCTGAAGGCCGGCCCGGGCTCTGTGGGTCTGGACAGGCAGGAGGCCCGGGCGGGCAAGGGGCTGGGATGGGCCTGACGGCAGCGAGGCCCACGGCATGGACACGGGTGATCTTCCCCTTACCCTGCCCCCCACCCCCGAGCGAGCACCCCCACCCCAAGCCAGTGCTCCCTCGGCCCTGCCCGTCAGCCTTACTTGTCCATCTCCACCTCCGTCTCCCACTCCAGCAGTGGCACCCCGCGCAGGTCCACGTGGACGCCGTAGATGCCCTTGTTGAAGAAGTCCCCCGTCCACTTGGCCACCTGCAACACAGGACAGAGACTGGCGCGGGGCGGCCCTGGGGCCGGGGCGGAGCTGGGCACTGAGCACAGGCCTGGCCTGGGGCCCACACTCGGCCTGGACCTGAGGGGGCTCACCATCAGGGTGACCATGATGGGCAGCCCATAAGCGATCTCGTTGGTGGACTCGATCAGGATGACGGTGAGGCTGATGGTCATGCGGACGACCCCGCCCAGGAACGCCGCGGCCCCGATCAGGGCAAAGGTCCCCGAGTAGATGTGGCCCAGTCCGATGTAGCTGGGAGCAAGAAACCCAGAGGGAACTTAGAGTTGGGGTGTGTGGGGTGTTCACACACACACACACACACACACTCTCTCTCTCTCTCCCTCCCTCTCTCCTCTCCTCTCTCTTCTTTCTCTCTCTCTCTCTCTCTCCCCCCTCTCCCTCTCTCTCTCTCTCACGGCACCTTTTCAGGATATTTGCCACCAAACGTCCAAAAGCAGCTCCACATAGCAAAGAAGGTACAAAAAGGCCACTTGGCACAGACACGCCGTAAGTCCAGCATGCCAGCAAGAAGTAGAGGACGAAGAACAGGGCCAGCGTGATGGGGCTAAAGGTACCTGCAAGGGACAGAGAGAGCACGGTGGCCATGGCGCTGGCTGTGCAGGCAGCTGACCCAGGTTCGATCCCTGGCACCCCGGATGGTCCCCCGAGCCCTGCCAGGAGTGTAAGCCCTGAGCACCGCCAGGTGTGGCCCCCCAAACACAAATCTAACTAAAGGCGCCTGCAAGACAAGAGCAGACAGACCGAGTCCAACGCCCCGAGCCTGCCGGGGCCCCCAGATCCTCCTGCTTCCTCCTGCTCCTGCTGGGGTTTTCTCTCAGCGTTGGAGGCAGGGCTGCTAGTGGGGCTGGGGCGCTCTGGGCAAGCAAGCAGCGCCATTCCCACGCGCATCTCAGACACGGAAGGGCCGGCTGCTGTGTCTGGGGCGGGGGTCCCCGGGCCTGCCCACCCACCGTCCTGGTGCAGGAGCTGCAGGATGGCCGCCTCCTGTGGGTTGAAGAAGAGGGTGGCCATGTCGTTGTAGGTCTCGTTGGGGCAGAAGAAAGTCTTGATGCTGGAATTCACATCGGGGGCGACCTGGGGAAGGAGCCAGGGTCAGTGCCCGGCTGGACACGGGGGTCATCGCATGGGCTGTCCCGAGCCAGGCTGACAGTCCACAGCGCCCAGCCTGGTCACGGAGGTCGACACGGGGGCGACAGTCTGCCTCGAGTCATCTCCCCCAGTAACCAGGCCGCCCCCGAGAACTCCACACACGAGTGGGCCCGCGTGGGGCAGTGTCCTCTGCACGTGGACCCTGTGCCCATCCATCATGAAGAGGTGACACAGCTCCACGGCACCTCTAAGCCATGCAGCTGTTAAGTGTGGGCCAGAGCGCCAGGCCTGGACCGATGGGGCTGGGATTTCCGGGCCCTGGCGAGTAGCACCCAGGCGAGGTAGGGTTAGGGTTAGGGTTAGGGTTTGTGCTGACAGCCCCGCCTAATTGGGCCGGAGTGACAGTGCAGCGGGGAAGGCGCCTGCCTTGCACAAGGTGACCCGGGCTCCATCCCCTGCACCATACCCGGTTCCCCGACATTGCCAGGGTGATCCCCGAGCCCAGAGCAGGAGGAAGCAAGCCCCGCACACTGCCCCCAAACAAAACAAAAAACCAAACAACACCCCCAAATTTTGCCGCAAGGAAACCTCCCCTCCACCGAAGGCTGGACGCAGGCCCCCGGCCCTTCGCTGCCGCGGTCACTGCCCTTCCCCAGTTCACTCTCCTCCCGGCATGGGGGCTAGACCATGAGATGAGACTCCCGGCCCCACCCTCCGGGAGTGAGGCTCCCTTAGCGCCAGATGGTTCGTGCTCCCTGGCTGGGGTGTCCAGGAGTGCAGAGGGCACCCTCAGACCCAACTCTGGGCAAGCAAATAGTGTTATTCCCAAGCTCGTTTCAGATGCGGAATTTTCCTGGACTAGCTTCCAAATGACACCCTGGAGAGGCACTTTTGTGGGCACAACTAGGGTGCGCCTGGCTGGGAAAACTAATGGGGCAGCGCCCCCTGCTGGGAGCTAAGAGAGAAGAAGGTGGCGTAACTGCGCCAGCGGGCCTTGGTCAGGACCTTACTTTGGGGCTGGAGCGACAGCACCGGGTTAAGGAACGGGCCTTGCATGAGGCTGACTCTGGTTCAATTCCGGATGCCCCGTATGGGTACTCAGAGCCACAGCGCCAGGAGTCAGCCCGGAGCCCCCTGGGGGTGGCCCCAAATCACTGCCACAAGAGCCCTTTGGGGGCTGCCTGGAGGGCTGATACCGGAAGTAAGCCTGCGAGTCACATGGATGAGCCTGGTTCAGTCTCTGGTACTGCACGTGGTACGCCCCTCAGGAGACCTTACTCAGGCGATGAAGGCACGGCCCGGGTGCCCCCCTGAGCAATGCTAGTTGTGGCCCCTCCAAAATCACCCCAGAAAAAGGCCTTCCTTTGCTTGGGTTTTCTCACCTGTTAGATGGGAGAACCCCCACGCCACTGTGGTGGTGGGGAAGGATTAAAGGGCACGACTGAATCTGGAGAAACCCGAGTACCCGAGGACAGACGGCTGGTTAAAGAAACTTTGGTACATCTACACAATGGAACACTATGCAGCTGTTAGAAGAGATGAAATCATGAAATTTGCATCTAAGTGGATGGACTTGGAGAGTATCATGCTAAGTGAAATGAGGCAGAGAGAGGGACAGACGTAGAATGACTGCACTCATTTGTGGAATATAAAATAACATAACAGGAGACTGACACCCAAGGACAGCAGAGATAAGGGCCGGGAGGATTGTTCCATGGTGTGGAACTGGCCCCCCGTGCTGGGGGGAAAGGCAGCTGGGATGAGAAGGAACCACTAAGGAAAGGGTGGTTGGGGGGATCGCCCGGGAGGGGAGACTGTGCTGAAAGTAGACTAAGGACCAAACAGGATGGCTTCTTGGTATCTGTACTGCAAATCATAATGCCAAAAATTAGAGAGAGAGTAAGAAGGAAAGCACTTGCCACAGAGGTGGGGTGGGGTGGGGGTGGCGGGAGGGACACTGGGGACAACGGTGGTGGGAAATGTGCCCTGGTGGAGGGGGGGTGCTCGGGCACTGTGTGACTGAAACGTAACCATGAAAGCCTGTCACTGTATCTCACGGTGATCCAATAAAACTTATTTTAAAAAATAGAGAGCACGACTCTGCGGAGCTGGGCGGAAGGTCCTTCACACAACTAGCGCCTGGCGCTGCCCGGCTCCTGGCAGTGCCGGGAAGGCCCGTGCCAGCGGCTCGCCGGGCTCTGGCTGCCCTGCCACCCGCGTCTCCGAACCTACGCCTCCAGGTTCCTCCGGCACATTTTAGATTATCTGCATAGATTCCACCGAGGGGGTCTGGAATAATTCAAACGAGGGCTCGTGAACTTTTTCCCTAAAGAGCCAGACAGTGAACGTTTCAGACTCTGCAGGCTGTGTAACGCCGGGCTAGCAGATTTTCCCGCCTTTTGAAACCTTTTGAAAACAGAACAATTGACCTCGGCGAGGAGCAGCTGCCGAGGCCATCTGCCACATCCCGGCTGCTCAGCCAGACCCTTCCTGGGCACGGCGAGCCCACAGCCAGCCAAGGGAGACGCTAAGATTTCTGTGGCCGGCCAGGAGCAGCTCAGGCGCGGGAGCAAGCACCCCAGAGCAGCCCAGTACTGCCGCTGGGTGTACAGTCTTGGGCTCTCAGCCCCCCCGGGCTGAAGGGAAGACGGGAGCGCGCGAGCTCTGCTCTCCGCACTGCGGCCCCGGCTCCGCCAGGCAAAGGCTCTCCCGAGAGGGGGAAGAGAAATGCAAACAGCAGTGAGCCAGGCTCGCCCAGAACCCAGGCGGCAGTGACCCTCCCGGCCCGTCACTGCGGCTCACAGATGGGAAAAGGGGGGTGGGGAGGCTTCCTGCGAAGGGGGGTGGGGAGGCTTCCCCGCAGGCCGAGACCACCCCCGGGCACTCGGAACCCCTCCGATGACTGTCTGCAGCAAAGAGGCAAGCCTGACCTTCCTGGGTTCCACGGGGGGTGGGGGGGCCTGGGGGGTCACCTGGAGCTGGAGCGAGCCGTTCCCGAGCTGGGCCGCCGACAGTGGCCGACACTCCCCCAGCACCATCGAGGCCACAAACACCACCACGGTGGTCACCAGCGCCACCAGGAGGCCCTCGAGGACTCTAGGAGACAAAGCAAGCGGTGAAGCCAAAAGTCACCCGGCCTGGGGGAACCCCAAAGCGTAACCCTGTGCACCCACAAAGCTCCTTCCCCCGCCCCGCCGCAGTGCAGGGGTGGAAACTGCCCAGGCTGGCCACTCTCCAGCCACTGGCCGCGCAGAGGCAGCCGGGCCCACTTCCTCACAGAGGAAGGACCCAGCCCCCAGGGCCAGTCGCCCGACTCCAATCTCAGCCCTGCACCCAGGCCGGGCTCGTGACCCCGCGGGCTCCGCCACCCACCTTCCTGGGAGGGGACAGCCCGGTCCACACGAGGCCCGGGCAGCCCCTGCAGGACTGGGGGGCGGGGGGCGACTGCAGAGATACCTGACGAGCTTAGGTTTCGGGTGCACGTTCCGCATACGGTACTTCGCAAGCCTCTTGTTCAGACAGTTGAACGTGGCTCCCAGGAGGCCCCCGATGACCCCCATCATGACGAAGAACCCCAAATCCATAGCTGTCCAGAGATGACATTTTTTATCAGAGTCAGAGCACTGAGAGAAGGAGCAAGGGGAGGAGAGAGAAAAACCAGAGCCCATGAGAGCAGGAAGGGGCTGAAGCGAGAGCCAGGCGGGGAGGGGAGGCGAGCGCGAGTCACGTTCAAGGACCGAGACACTCTGGGGTCAGGCGGAGGCTCACCTTGAACTCCCCGAAGTTAAGCAGACCGGGGAGCTGGAAGGAGCCCCAGCTTCCAAACTGGATCCCAGAGCGAAAGAAGTTGAGAGTGAAGGTGGCGGCCATGGCGCAGAAGAGCTGGAGGGCGGGAGAGAGAGAGAGAGCGTTGGCCGGCGAGAGCGCAGGGAGCTCTCGGGGTCCAGGGCTGGGGCCTCTGGGGGGGCCAGGACAGGCAGGCGAGAAGCAGCCTTGGGGGTGGGGTGGATTTAGTTCACGTAAACAGGAGGACGACCAGACCCACTAGGAGGTGTCCTGGGTTCAAGTCCAGCTCTGCTCCCCTTCCAGGACCCGCCCGCCCCTGCAGCTGCCTCAGTGTGACCGGGGGTTGCGCCCGGGGGCAGGAGCCAGGATAACAAAGGCATCCCCAGATGTGCCCTCCCTTCAGTGGGCGCACTGGAGCTCGGTGAGCACGGAGTGACGCCGGGGGAGTCTGGGCTGTGGCTAAGTCTCACCACTTTCCACGTGAGCCCCTGGTTCCAGAAGGACGAGCCCTCCTCCAGGCTGAACAAGGTACCCCCAATGGGAGCCCCGAACGCCACAGCGACTCCAGCGGCCGCCCCTGCTGATACAAAGTCCCGCTTGTCTCTGAGGAGAGAGGAGGAGGCGGTTGACCCAGGAGAGGCAGGGGCAACCCCAGACGCGGACGCTAGCTCCAGAGCTGGGGTCCTACAGCTGCTGCTGTGAGTGGCGTCCCCAAGTGGGCGGGGCTGCACAGATGGGCGGGTCCCACGGTGGGCGGGGCTCCCGCAGCGGGCGTGGTTCACAGGTGTGCGGGATTTCAGCAGCGAGTGGGGTTCCTGGCTTCTTCCAAGAACCCGGATTTCGCCACCGGCAGAAAGGTGGACGCCTCCGTTAGAGCCAAGTCTGCCCATCTCCCAGAAACAGGCGCGTGCTGGCGGGTGGGAGGGCGCTGGGGCTTGCTCCCCTGCATGCAAGGTGCACACTTCACCACAAACTAACCACACCTCCAGCGCAGGGGGCAGTGCTGGCCCTGGGGGACCCCTCAAGCCCTTGTGCGGGTCTGGACACACACAAATCCCTGGACAGAGTTGCAGGACGGCGACTGCACAGGGGCACCTGGGAGGGAAACGTCTCCAGCACATGCCAGGGCCTTCCTCGCCGGCCCTTCCACAGGGCCCCGGCCTCACTGCCCAACCAGGACCGGGGGCCGCAGGGCTGCGGAGAGGCTGCCTGGCAGGGCGCGCCCCCAAGGCGGGCGGGGGCTCCCACTGCCCATACCTGTCACTTCGGAAATAGGGGAAGTTCAGCTGGATCTTCCGGAGAGAGACGCTCTGGAACTGAAGCAGAACATGGAGTCAGAGGGGCCCGGGGGCAGGGCCCGGGGCAGAGGTGAGGAGCTATTCCTTCTGCCCCCCCCCCCACTTCTGGGGGTTTCTCAACAGATCTGCGAGTGGCCAGCAGGTCCGAGAAAGGGGGACCAGCAGACCAGCTTCGGCGGAGGAAGACACAGCGGCCGGGCGGGAGGGGCCCGGTAGACCAAGGATGGCTCCCAGGGTCCCGGGCAAGTCTGGTCCCCTCCCACCTCTCGGCCCACTTCTGGGGTGACACAGAGAGGCAAGAAGTCAGCGGAAGCTACTCTCCGGGCGAGTGCTCTTCGCTCCCCTTACAGCTCGACCAGCCCCCTCCCCGGGAAGAGCCCGTCTCCGACTGGTGGGCAGGGCCCCCAAGCGGCTGGCTCAGCGTCCAGGTGGAAAGAAAGCGGGGCGCGGGGTCTCCAGAGGCCGGCTGACAGCAGCCCCTGCTCTGCTGGCACAGGGCGTCCACCCGGGCTTGGCGGAGCTGAGCAGGCCCTCGGCGCCCGCCCAGGCGCCCCCTAACCAAGAGCAAACCCCGAGGCCAAGGGAGGCGCCCCCAGGGTCATTTCCAAGCCTGCGCAGGTGTCTGCCTTCCTTACCTGCGGCAGGCCGGCGCCCAGCACCGCTCCACTGTGGACCATGGGGTCTTCCTTTCCCACAAAGAGTCCTGGAATGGGGGCGCGGGGTCAGGGGTCACAGGCCCAACCTTGACTCTACCTGTTGTCTTTTTTCTTTTTGGTTTTTGGGCCCCACCCGGCACTACTCAAGGCTCACTGCGGGCTCAGCACTCAGGGATCACTCCTGGCTGGCTCAGGGGGTCCGATGGGGCACCGGGGATCGAGCCCGGGCTGACCACGAGTGGGTCTTCAGTAGCTGGCCTTTCAGACAGAAAAGCTTGCTGGGACTGCCAGAAACCGACACAACGGGGGCCTTGTTGAACAGCCTTGAAGGAAACTTCCTTCTGTGTCTGAGCTTAAAAGGCACCCGTGGGGCGGGAGCAACAGTACCCACGGAAGGGCACTTGCTGTGCATGTGGCCAACCCGGGTTCAATCCCCAGCACCCCATAGGGTCCCCCAAGCACTGCCAGGAAGGAGTGATTCCTGAGAGCAGAACCAGGAGTAACCCCCAAGTATCACTGGGTGTGGTCTAAAAAAAAAAATGAACAAAATAATAAAATAAATAAATAAATAATAAATAAAAGTGGCCCACCAGGGTCGGGAGAGTTGCGCATACAGAAACCCCCCGGGCTCCAGGCCTGGCTGTAAATGGTCTGAGCACTGCGCTGGGAGTAGCCCCTCAGCACCGAATGTGGCCCCAAACAAATCTTTCCAATAGAGAAAGAAATGGACAGGAGAGAGAGGGGCCGCTGAGGGGCTGCTCCCACACAGCCGACTGGGTTCGTGCCCGTGGGCGCAGACGCGAGGGAGGGCCCGGCTCACCTCCGGCCACGCTGAACAGCACCCCGAAAACCTTGCAGAGCAGAGTCCGGAGCCGCACGATCCTGGGCACCTTCACGCCGTTCAGGTAGCACTTGATCTCCGGCATCCCCGAGCCTGCTGCCACCGGCTGTGGGGACAGCGGGAGGAGCCAGAGCCTTCCGGAACCTTCTCAGGGCCAAAGATGCCCGGGGGGGGGGGGGAGCTGACTTCCTACTAGCAGCACCCAGTGGGCCAAGTCAGACACGGCCAGTGGGGCGGGGCGGGGGGACGGACCGGTGCTTCCGACTTGGTGGGTCCATGGGGAACCGGGGGAGCTACATTTCAAACCTGGGGGTTCACTTCACCTGGGGAGCTGCACCCCCTTTCCCAGCTGGGGCCCCTGGCAGGAGTCACTGGTTGAGGCCTGCCAGGTGGTGCTAAGAGGCGGCCACGGGAGAGGGGCACCTAATCCCAGGTGACTCCACACTGCCTCTCTGCCCTGCTTTCTCCAACCTCCTTCCCCTTCCCCCAGGGCTGGAGATGCTGAGGCCGAGCTCGATCCCTGACAGCCGAGGCAGAGCTGCAGGACCCCCGCCCCCCCCCCCACCAGCTCACCTCAATGAGGACAAGGATGCTGGCCAGGAAGACGAAGGTCAGGTTGAAGCCCAAGAGCTCGAGAAGGGACAGGGCGAGGCAGCCCTTCTGGCTACACTCCTCCACGGCTGCCGAGCGGGTTAAGGGAGACACACGGGGCCCAGGCTGCCTCCTGTGGCCCTTCCCGGGCCTCAGACCCACACGGCAGAGAAAGCGGCCCGCGCGGATAACGCCTACACGAGACCACGTGAGGATCACGAATGGCCACAGGGGGCCCTGGGCTGGGAGACAGGGCGGTCACTCAGAGCACATGCCAGCAGGCACCTGGCACTGGGGACAGGCTGGGAGCACTGACGGTGTGGCCCGGGGGTCCCTGGCACCACACGGCCCTTCCCTGCACAGTGGCCCAGTAGGGGCCCCCGACCCGAGCACTGGCTTTGGAGGACTTCAATTTTTAGTTTCAACGATTCATGTCAGGCCCTAGTCTCCCACTAATTTAAAGAGTGAAAACATCAGGGGTTGGAGAGACAGGACAGTGGGGACGGCACTTGGTTGCATGTGTCCAACCCGGGTCTGATCCCTGGCACCAGGTGTGATCCCTGAGCACAGAGCCAGGAGTAAGCCCTGAGCACTACTATGCATGCCCCCCTCCCCCCAAGAAACTATTTTTTTTTTTTTTGGTTTTTGGGTCACACCCAGCGATGCTAAGGACTGACCCCTTACCCCTGGCTCTACACTCAGGAATTACTCCTTGAGGTGCTCGGGGGACCATATGGGATGCCAGGGATTGAACCCAGGTTGGTCGCATGCAAGGCAAATGCCCTACCTGCTGCACTATCACTCCACCAAGAAACTATTTTAAAGCCCTGTCTGGGGGCTGAAGAGTGTACAGGAGGGAAGGGCTGGCCTTGCTGCCCACTCCTCCGACTCTGAGTGTAAGATGCTGCTGTCGGCGCACCCGGGTTCCCATCTACCCCGGGTGTGGCTCGGCCTGGAGCTGTGTCCGGAGCCACTGCTGGGGGCCCAGGGGCGGTTACTCAGGGGCCCTGATCCCAGCTCGGGGAGAAGCATCTCTGAAGGTCTGTTTACTGGCTGGCCTCGATGACTCACACCCTGGGCTGAGTCCCCCCTGGGCCAGCGGGCTCTGATGTTTACTGAACTTCTATGCTCTGAATCTGTCTCTAAAATGCAGTGACTCACTCGCCCAGGACATGTGCTTGCTTTTCACTGTCTGGAGTGTTTTACTGTGGCTTGCAGAAAACTTCCTTGTATGGAAACTTGGGCAGAGCGACGAGGAATTCCGTGCCCAATTCTCCCAGGGCTCTGACCGGCCCCTCCCTGACGACACAGGCTGACTGGGCCGGCCCCCGTCGTCTCTGTGGCACTGTCCAGAGGGGGACTGGGGGCTGCAAAGGATACACGTCGTCACCACTCCAAACTTAAGCTGTGTGAAGAGACGTGCGAAGAAGTCCACGAAGAGCCCCACCTGTGGGGACAGCGAAGGGCCTCACAGCTGCCCCGCCCGGCCCCCGGCCCCCTGCCCCCAACCGCCCACGAGTGTGCCGCTCTGGACCGCAGCCTCGCCATCTGCGCCCCAAAACATGAAGGACGGCAGCGCCCTGAGCGTGAGTGGGAGCAGGAGGGCCGAGGGGGCCAGCCGTGCCCGCGGAACAAAGCGCTGCTGTCTCGGGCCCACGCAGCTGCGGCCGCGGTGGCTGCAAAGTCACCGCTCGAATGTGCCCAGGGACACTTGGCTGGACCGGCATACAACTCAGGGGACGGATGCGAAAGGTGGCATTCGAGGGGACGGAGTTGGTTTCTGTGGGCCTGCTGGGGTGATTCTGTACTGCAGAAGTCACTGCCTTGGTGTCGCCGGCGGCAGCCCTGGTAAATCAGAGAAGCCGCCTCCATCCCCCCCGGGGGCGTCTGTCTGGCATCTGCGGGTTCATGATCCAAAGCTCCACTTCTTTTTGTTGTTGTTTATGGCCACACCCGGCGCTGCTCTGGGGTTATTCCTGGCTCCGCAGGCAGGAGTTACTCCGGGCGCTGCTCAGGGAACCAGACGGGATGCCGGGGGCTGAACCTGGCACGTGCAAGGCAAACCCCCTCCCTGCTGTGCATCTCCTCTCAAAGGCTGGTCCACTTCCTTAACTGGCTGCCTGTGAGCCAGAGCCTGCAGGCTTTTAGAGTTCCCTTTTTATCGGGGGGTCGAGCATGGGGACCACTCGGTGTCAGGGAGCAAACCCCGGGCCTGGCGTGCATGCAGAGCCCGTGCTCAGCCCAGCCTGGTGGGTCTCTCAGCCCCCGACAGCGGTAACCGGGGAGCGGGAGTGACACATTACAGGCAGGCCCCTCCCCGGACGCAGGGGCCAGAAGGGCTGCTAGTACTGATGACCAGCATTGCACGGATGCCACACCCAAAAAGTAGCGTAGGGACCCGAGCAACAGGACAGCGGGGAGGGCACGTGCCTTGCACGCAGCGGACCTGGGTTTGATCTCCACTCTGGTCCCCTGAGCCCACCTGCAGTGATCCAAGCTCAGAGCCAGGAACGTGTGGCCCCCCAAAACAAAACACAGAAACAAAAAGTAGCACCTGAGGACTTGATGGTGAGTAAGAGCTAGTGCAGGGAAGCCCGCGACTGGGAACGGCAAAACAGACACGCTGGCACGTCATTAAAGCGACGAGACAGGACCGGAGCCTCCCAGAGGCAGAGACCCGGGCCCTGACCGGAACCCTCTGACAGCCCCCACACTCCGGAGCACAGTCCTCACCTCTCCGTTCTCCCGGAGGAAGATTCCCGAGAGTCAACTTTCCATCAGCAAAACCTTGACTAGGGCCATGCACATAAGCCTGCGTCAGCTCAGTGGCTACATGACACATGCAGGCAGGCACGCGCACACACACACACACACACACACACACACACACACACACACACACACACTTACACGGCACCAGTAAACTCGGCCTAGTTCAGTATGACACTTGTCTCAACTCACGAAGAAGGTGATGGACGGGATGCTTCTTTGGAAAACAGAAGATGCCTGTTGGACCGAATGTTTGTACCCCCAAGACTGGCACAAACATCTCACCCCAGGGGAAGGAGGTCTGATGGTGGGGGTGGGCCTCAGGCCTAGGATGCAGGGAAGGTGGTCTGATGGCGGTGGCCCCTCAGGCCTGCGGGGGGGGGGGGCAGGAGGTCTTATGGTGGGGGTGGCCTGCAGGCCTGGGACGCAGGGAAGGTAGTCTGATGGTGAGGGCAGCCCTCAGGGTTTTGGGGAAATAGTCTGATGGGGGAGGGTGGCCCTCGGGCCTGGAATTCAGGGAAGATAGTCTGATAGTGAGGGCAGCCCTCAGGGATTCAGGGAAGATAGTCTGGTGGGAGAGGGCGGCCCTCAGGCCTGGGACTTGTGTCCAGATGCGAAAGGCCCCTCTGGCCCTGGAGGACAGAGCCAGAGCCAGCATCTGTGAACTGGAACCAACCACCCACCCCTGACCCTGGATCTGCCACTGCCTTGATTTTGTCCTTCCCAGCACCGTGAGACATCAATGGCGTCACCCTGCCACCCGTCTTTGGTCTTTCAGCCCTGCCACCGGGAGTGTGGACGCCCCTGGGTGACCGGGGCTGACCGGATCACTCTGAATGCCGCTGCCTTTGCCCTGAGTCCGCGCTGTGTCGGGGGTCAGACTCCGGGTCAAACGCAGAGCCCGCCCCCAAGGAGCCCACGGCCTGGGCCCACTTTTCCAGCCCCCCTGCTGCAGGCGGGGGGGGGGGTGGGCCCCTGGCGCAGCCACTGTGGTTCCAGAACTGTGGCTGCGGGACTTGTTGGCAGTTTCTTCAAATCGTGTCCAGCCCGTGGGTCACCCGTGAACTCGCTACTCCAGAGCACTCCGGCACGTCCTTGCCCCCAGCTGCCGCCCACCCCACCTCCTAGAGAAGGGCGGCCGCCCGGCACAGCACTGTCCTGCCCTGCAGCGCTACAGCCACCCTGGGGTCCACTGGGGTCCCCGGCAGGCTGAGCGCAGTGCTGACTGCCTGAAAGTGCAGCGGGCAGGCGTCTGCCTTATACACGGCCGACCCAGCGTGGATCCCCGGCATCCCAAATGGTCCCCTGAGCACTGCCAGGAGGAACCCCTGAGCACCGCCGGATGTGACCAAAATAAATAAAGAAGGCATTACAGGGGCTGGAGCAATAGCACAGCGGGTAGGCCGTTTGCCTTGCACGCGGCTGACACGGGTTCGATTCCCAGCATCCCATATGGTTCCCTGAGCACCGCCAGGAGTGATTCCTGAGTGCAGAGCCAGGAGTAACCCCTGTGCATCGCCGGGTGTGACGCAAAAATAAATAAATAAATAAATAAATAAGTAAACACAGTGCACCCGAGCAGAAACAGCACGGGGCGGGCGCCTGCTCTGCTGCAGCCCGTCTCCTGTCCCCGAGCCCCGCCAGGGGTCACCCTGGGCACAGCGCCAGAAGCAGCCCCTGAGCACCGCCTAGTGCGGCCAAACCTGGCCCCCTCCCCAAATAACTTTTTTAAAAAAGAGTCCCGGGGCCGTGGGCTTCTCTCCACGAAGCCAAACCGCCAAAGACGTCAGGAACCAGCACAGCACCGAGCACAGACACCACAGCGGGCGTGAGAAGACGGTCTCTGTGCAGACACCAGCGCCCCGTCTGCGGTCGCCCCCTCGCCCACCAGCTCCCCGGCCTCAGGGACTCACCAGCCCGGCGCAGACTCCGATGGCCAACACCACCAGCCACTTCACCGCCTCGTACCTGCGGCCCTTCTGCGGACACAGGAGAGGGTCGGACTCAGCAGGCCCCTGGGCCACGTCACCAGCAGGCCCGGGACGCATCCCCCCCGGCCACGCATTTTCCCGACCACTCCAGGGAGGATGCCCAGCACGGCAGGGGTGAGGCTGCCAGGGGGCAGGACGAAGGCCACCGAATGGAGGCCGGTGTCGGAGAGACTGGGCAAAGGCCAAGGGGTCGAAGGCTCCAGGGGGACACGCGGACGGAGGAAGACGCTGCCTGTCCGCCCCAGTGGCGCAAGCAGGGCCTCACCTTATTGTCCATGGTCTCCAGCACTTCCAGGTAAGGGTCATTGATGCAGCGGTCATAGTCCAAGCTCTGAAAGAGGGACGGGAAGTTAAAGGCCCAAGTGGACAGGGCGGGTCAGGTGAGCCTGGGAAGGGATAAACTCCGGGTCCCTGAGCTGCGGGTGCAGTGTCAGGAGCGGCCACCAGCCTCCCGGTGGCCACCGCAGGCTTTGCAGGCCCCTGTGCCACTGCAGGAGAGGGGCGGGGCGGGGTGGGCAGAGGGGGCAGCGTGGGGCACAGCCCGTGGCCACGTGGGTTGCAGTCTGCAGCCCGCATCTAGACCGCCCAACAGTCGGCTTCGGGAGCATTGTTCTGGGGCCACACATCCCGTTAGCAGGAGACGTTCTAGATGACAAGCTTTCTGCCAATGTCCTCAGTCCTCCGCCCCTCACCAGCGGATGCCAGGGGGTGAACACGACTGTCGGTGAAGCAGAAGCCAACGAATGCAGGGGTCGGCCCCTGTGAGCGGGGTCAGCCACGAGGGGCGGGGGGCAGCGACCCCAGGCCCGGAGCCCTGCGCCTGATGCCGCCACCACACCCTGACCCCGGCACCACAGGAGTGGCCCCTGCACTGGGAGGAAGCCCTGCCCACAGCTGGCTGTGGCCCCACGCCAAGAAGATAAAGGAAAAGGAACTTGGAGCACTCGGGCAAGAGCCCGGCCCCAGCCCGGCCCGGCCCGACCCCAGCTCCCCACCTACACCCGCATTCCCGAGGCCACATTCCACAGACACGCCGCGGAGACGAACAACCCGCTGGCTGCTAGAGATCTTTCCAGAAACAACTCAGGGAGCCGAAGACACTGTATCTGCATCTCCTGCAAGAGAAGTTGCGGCCTGGCCTGGTGGCAGAGGACGATGGCACCACGGAGCTTCTCCTTCTAGAACCTTCTACCAGCCACATGTGCTGGCACACTGGGGAGACCCCGGCCTGCGGGCCCCAGGCCCAGGTGAGAGGCCCGGCCAGCCCAGCGCCGGTGTGACGTGTCTGTGCTACCCAAGAGCCAAAGTCTCCTCTTATTTCCTAGGTCGCCTCAGCAATTCTCAGGGGGCCCAGGGCCACTTCCAGGGACAGCACGCAGGTGGGTAGTTTCTCACCCGGCCCGGTGACGCAACACTGCTCGGCCCCTCAGTGCTCGGGGGACTCCAGAGCCGTGCCCCGTGGAGCCTGGGTCGAACTCCTTCCAAAGGGGCTCAGATACTGCAGCGGGTAAGGGGCTGGCCTTGCACACGGCGGACCCAGCTTCGATCCCTGGTGTATTTTACTCTCTTGTATTTTGGGGGCCATTTACCCAGGAGCACACAGGGGCGATTCCCGGCTCTGTGCTCAGGAGTGAGCCCGGGCAGTGCTCAGGGGACCATCAGTGGTGTGGGGGATAGAACTGGGATCATGCAAAGCAAGCACCTTAAACTCTGCATTAACATGCTTGACAAATACTTTTGCTTTTCCTGATCATAAAACCAAAACACCACAGCCAGTCAGAGGCATTTCTGCTGGGAACCAGGACACCCAGGGCTGGAGAGACAGCACAGGGGGCCGGGCGTTCACCTCCGAGTCGATTCTCAGCACCCCATGTGGTCCCCCAAGCCTGACAGGAGTGAGTCCTGAACGCAAAGCCAGAGGTGAGCCCGGAGCTCTGCCAGGTGTGGCCCGAAATGCAGCCCTCTGCACCCCCCGCCCCGCCACAATAAGAAAGCCCAAGACTCGTCCATGCATGATTAAACTTGTACGCAGGCCCAGAGAGTGAGTCGAGGGGCTACGGGGCTGGCCTTCCCTGCCGCCAATGCTGGCCCCGTTCCTGATGCCACAGCTGTCCCCTAAGCCCTGCGGGGAGGGGTGCCCTGGACACAGAACCAGGAGTGAGCCCAGAGCACTGCCCAGTAGGATCCAAAACAAAGAGAATAAACAAACGAGAAGAACCCACAAGACACATGTTTTCCCCACTTGAATGTATTGGTGAAACTCCTCGCAGGAGGAAAAGTCTATGCTTGTATTTTATTTTATTTTTGTTTTTTTGGGTCACACCCGGCGATGCACAGGGTCAGTCCTGGCTCTGCACTCAGGAGTTACCCCTAGCGGTGCTCAGGGAACCATATGGGATGCTGGGAATCGAACCCAGGTCGGCCGCGTGCAAGGCAAACACCCTACCCGCTGTGCTATCGCTCCAGCCCCTATGCTTGTATTTTAACAGGTAATAGACCCATGAAGAAAATTTGAGTTCCACTATGTCTCATCAGAAGTTGAACTGATTCACCAAATTCAATCCTCAAACCGTCAGAAACTACTTTACCCTCTAAACTCCATTCAGGGGCTGGATCGATAGCACAGCGGGGAGGGCGTTTGCCTTGCACGAGGCCAACCCAGGTTTGATTCCCAGCATCCCATACGGTCCCCTGAGCACCGCCAGGAGTAATTCCTGAGTGCAGAGCCAGGTGTGACCCAAAAAGGAAAGACAAAAAAAAACCTCCATTCAGCCAAACCGATTTCAGCTGGAAGTCAAAAGGAAATCGGAGTCAGCATCAGAGAAACGGCAAAAAAGTTATTCCAGCTTCTTACAAGACTGCCTGACAATGTGTCAGACTTCTGATTCAAGTTCCCCAGGGACTCTATGATGGGACCTCTACCATTGCTGTTGCCGGAACAGCTCTCCAAACCTCGAGACACATGATGTCGTCAAAACGCGGAAAAGTGACTCTCAGCATCCCTGGACAGTGCAGGACAATGGACGCTTTACTACAAGCTCTGCTCCGGGTCCAGGGCTGGACTGAAATCTTAGTACAACTAATAAGACTGTACTGTGATTTGGAATTGTGCCTCTGATTCAAATTTTTGTATTTTTGTAAAAAGAAAAGGGGGAGATGTCGGATTTTTTTTTTTGGAAATCATTAACATAAATATTTTAAATAACTCATATCCTAGAATTTCACTAGGCCCAAGAAGAGAAACATTGGATGTCGTCTTTTTTCTTTTTTTGCTTTTGGGTCACACCCAGCGATGCTCAGGGGTTACTCCTGGTTCTGCACTCAGTAATCACTCCTGGCGGTGCTTAGGGGACCATATGGGATGCTGGGAATGGAACCTGGGTCGGCCATGTGCAAGGCAAACGCCCTCCCGGCTGTGCTGTCGCTCCAGCCCATGGATGTCATCTTTTAGGGCTCCAGGCTCTGTGTGACTGAGGTGGGTGATGCTGTGTTTTTCTGGGCTGTCCGCTCTTCCCCACTTGAAGACCATAGATACATCCCTTCTTGGGAGTACTGGTCTGTAAAACATGTGTCCTTGAGTGAACGCACCCAGTGGTGATGGGGGATTCTCCTGGTTCAGTGCTCCAGTTGGGGCCCCACATGCAGAGCCTGTGCTCCAGCCTTCCCGGGGGCAGGTTGAACCAGGGATATATTTTTTAATCAGTGAAGTGACCTCACATACTAAAAACAAATGGAGAGAAAAAAATTAGAGTTGAATATTTAAGAATTCTCAGTAAGTATTCCCTAGCAAGATAAGCTAGGAATAGTGGCCAGTCAATCACGGCCAGGGGGTGTTTAAAATGCCCCGCACTACAGCTGACCCGGGTTCAAGTCCCGGCATCGCATACGGTCCCCTGTGCACCGACAGAGGTGATTTCTGAGTACAGAGCTGAAGTAACACCCCACCCAAACGCCCTGCAAAAAACGAGAAAAAATTATTTTGTGATAGCTGTAAGCTCTGTTGATTTCATGATAGTTGTAAGCTGTTACTGGGCTGGGAAAAAAAACAAACCAAGCCCATTGTTCACTTTAAACGGACTGAGCTGTGAGCTGGGGCTCAGTGAAGCCTGTAAGAGAGGGGCTGGAGCAAGAGCACAATGGGTAGGGCGCTTGCCCAGCTTGCAGCCAATCCGGGTTCAATCCCCGGCACCCCAGGGGGCCCGAGTTCCACCAGGCGTAATTTCTGAGTGCAGAGCCAGGAGTAGCCCCTGAGCACTGCCAGGTGTGGCCCAAAAGCAAAAAGAAAGGCATTTCGAATCAACCGCGACACCGGAACATTAACCTTCTCTTTTTCCGAATATCTCAAGGCAGGGCTCTGCCCCTGCACACGGCACTGCTGGCCGTGAGAGGCCGGCTCGGCGCCTGGCGGTGACTCCCCTCCTTCCCTCTGCGGCCCTGTGGAGGGGCACCAACTGCCCCCGGAAGGTCTGTTTCCGGGCTCTGCAGGGCCGCTCCGGGCACTGTGCTCTGCACTCGGGGCTCTGCTCCGGCCCAGGGGGGAGGCATTATCGGAGACCCTCCCCCTGGGAGGCGACTTTCCAACCCCAAAGGGCAGCACGGCCAGGCTGCATTTAACACGGCTCCCTGGAAACTGACCCGCATCAAAGCGAGGATTTACACTGAAGCCCGGCCAGATCAGCGAGGCGAGAGCAGGGGAACGCCGGGGTTCAGTGGAGAGGTTTGCAGGAATTCGGGAGTGACCCCCCACCCCCGCCCTCTGCTGTCCCCTGCTGTCCCCCCTTGAGCCTACCCATACCACCTTTAGGCTGTTCCCTCCAAGACACCATCTTCATTCAAACCACTGACAATGAGGTGAGACAGAGCAGGAAGGCATTTGCTGTGCACCCCACAGGGTCCCCCAGCCCCGCCAGGAGTGACCCCGAGTGTACAGCCAGCAGGAGGAAGCCAGAGGCACCACTAGGTCTGGCCCAGAAGGAAAAAACAAACTACTGATTATGAGAATAAATGTCAAAAATGGGATCAGGATATCTAAAAAAATAAAACAAACCATGTTATCAGAGCAAGAGCGAACAAGCACACACAATGAATTCTTAGGATGGCAAGAAAGTGCAAATTTTAAAAGGAATTTCAACAGTAGGTTCTTCTAGTTAGTCCTTGTTTTTTTTGGGGGGCGGGCCGGTATTTTAGGTTGCAACTGTGCTCGGGACTTACTCTCAGCTCTGTGCTCAGGGCTCACTGCAGGCACTGCTCAGGATCCATATGGGGTCAGGGAAGGAGCCGGGGAGAGAAATGGGGTCAGCCGCACGCGAGGCAAGAGCTCTGCGCCCCCAGGCTGTCTCTCTGGCTGAACGCTTAGGTGCAAAAATAAAAATCTGACCCGACTTTTCTAAGTGTCGAACTACATCTGCTCTCACACAAAGCACGTGCTCTCGTGAAGCTGGGGAGACCTATTCATGGCATCAACGTTTAGCTGGAGACATGAACAGCACGAAGATGGTAGGGGCTGGAGCAACAGCACAGCGGGTAGGGCGTTTGCCTTGCATGTGGCCGACCTGGGTTCAATTCCCAGCATCCCATATGGTCCCCTGAGCACCGCCAGGAGTAATTCCTGAGTGCAGAGCCAGGAATAACCCCTGAGCATCACCTGGTGTGACCCAAAAAGGAAAAAAGAAAAAAGATGGCATGGGTAGGCTCGAGGGGCGACGTCAGGGGACAGCAGGGGACCGAGGGTCACATCGGATTCCTGCAACCGTCTCCACTACAGACAACTACACGGGCTGTGAAATCAGAGGAGAGACTCAGGCCTCAAACTCTGAGCATTGCTGGGTGTGGCCCCCCCAAAACCAAAACCCCCATCTGGTCCCTGACTCCCCTGGCATATGAAAACTTCCGCAGTTCGGGGGCCACAGCTGGAGGCACCTGGCGGTCAGCAGAGTGAGGGGCGCAGCCCAGGTGCTCACAGGCGGTGTTCCCCCACCGAGTCACACCCCAGCCCCAGCAGACCCAAGTTTTTCATTTTACTTTTCCTTTTTTGGGTCACACCCGGCAATGCACAGGGGTGACTCCTGGCTCTGCACTCAGGAATTACTCCTGGCGGTACTTGAGAGACCATATGGGATGCTGGGAATCGAACCCAGGTTGGCCGAGTGTAAGGCAAACGCCCTGCCCACTATATTATCGCTCCAGCCCCACATTTTTAATTTTTTTAAATTTGACGGCTTGAGGGCCGCATCCAATTCTGCTCAGGGCTTACTTATGCCCAGTGCTCATGGATCACTCTGGCCAGAGCTCAAGGAACTATATGGGGTGCCAGGGATTGAACCCAGGTCAGCTACATGCAAGGGAATGGCCCTAACCACTGTACTCTCTGGCCCCAATATTTAATTTTTAACACCTCTGTGACAGATTATGAAAGGATTAAAAATAGATATATCGGGCCCGGAGTGATAGCACAGCGGGTAGGGCGTTTGCCTTGCACACGGCCGACCCGGGTTCGATCCCCGGCATCCCATATGGTCCCCCATGCCCACGCACCGCCAGGAGTAATTCCTGAGTGCAAAGCCAGGAGTAACCCCTGAGCATCGCTGGGTGTGACACAAAAAGCAAAAAAAAAAAAAAAAAAAATAGATATATCACGAATGCACTTCCTTTTCCCCTTGCTTCTTTGTTTGTTTGTTTTGGTCTACACCAGCAGTGCTCAGGGCTTACTCCTGGCGCTGCACACAGGTGCCACTCCTGGATGGGCTTGGGGACCACATGGGATTCGGGGGTTAAATCTGGCTGGTCCTTGTGCAAGGCAAATGCCCTTCCTGCTGTACTGACACTCCAGCCCCTGAATGCACTATGAAGGAGTAAAAATCCTAAGCAATCAGGTATGAACAAGAAAAGATGGCCACTGCCATGAAGTTCACAGGGGTGACCATCACAGTGGTGACACCCCCCACAAAGAAAGGGGAGGGAAACCCACACCAGAAACCACTCAGAGAGAAGCTGCCTGAATAGGAAACAATCATCTGAGAACAAAGTTCCCTCTGAGGAAAGGAAAAGGTTTCCCAGCCCACATCCACCACGAGCCGGGCCGGAGCGACACTACAGCGGGAAGAAGAGGGCATTTGTCTTGCACGCGGCCAACCTGGGTTCGATCTTCAGCATCCCACATGGTCCCAGGAGTCTACCAGAGAGTAGACTGGGTATGGCTCAAAAGCTAAAACAGGGGCTGGAGGGGGCTGGAGTGATAACATAGCGGGTAGGGCGTTTGCTTTGCACGCGGCCGACCAGGGTTCAAATCCCAGCATCCCATATGGTCCCCTGAGCACCGCCAGGAGTAATTCCTGAGTGCAGAGCCAGGAGTAACCCCTGTGCATCGCCAGGTGTGACCCAAAAACAAAAAAACACATAAAACAGGGGCTGGAGCGAGAGCACAGCGGGTAGGGCGTTTGCCTTGCATGCGGCAGAACTGAGTTCGACTCCCAGCATCCCATATGGTCCCCTGAGCACTGCCAGGGGTGATTCCTGAGTGCAGAGCCAGGAGTAACCCTTGTGCACCACCAGGTGTGACCCAAAAACCCAAAAAAATAAAAAAGCTAAAACAATCCAAAGGAGCACACCGGCTCTGAGCACAGTCCCTGGCAGGGACTCGAGGTCTCTACCAGAACAGACACACGGTCCACCAGGGACGGCGGCAAAGGGATAAAAGCATGGCAGCGCTGCTTGGAGGCCGGGATGAGCAAAGGCCTCGTGAATCTGCCCCTTTCCCAGCCAGAAGGTACCTATCCTGGATCAGGAGCGCACGCTCTCTGGGAGTCCGGATGCTTGGGTCAGAGGTCACCAGGTCACTCCCGGCTTCTGCTACCAGAGCCAGCATTTAAGATCCTCACCTCATAGTCTTTCCGTGGAAGGATCTCGTCTTCCTCTTCCTGTGTCTCTCCAAGGATGGTCTAGAGACAGGAGAAGCACAGAAGGAAAACCCCTTTAGCAGTGAAGAGTGAAAAGAAGCTGAAGTGAGCCCTGAAATAAGGCTCTAACCCTGAAATCATGTGGGATCAATAACACCAAATGGCAGTAGGGTCTTTGGGATACGGAACTGTTACGTTTCTCTCAAGCAGGGCTGCAGAGGGGTTCAAGCACCACCCCTGCATGCGGCTGACCCTGGGTGGACCCCCAGCACTGCATAGTCCCCTGAGCACTATAAAGTGTGGCCCAAATCTCCCCCTTAAATGCCATTCAACAACCACTTTTTATTTTCTTGGGGAGGGGGCCACTCCTGGCAGTGCTCAGGGACTACTCCCCACTGGGTGCTTAGGGGCTCTCCCCCATAGTGCTCAGGGGCCCATGGAGTGCCATGGGGATGTACCCTGGGACTCCAGTGTGCAAAACATGTGCTTGGACCCACTGAGCCAGCCATTTCTCCAGCCCAAGATCAACCAATCTTGTCTTCAGGACACCATACAGATGTCCACTGCCAGGGCTGAAGCAATAGCACATCAGGTAGGGCGTTTGCCTTGCACGCGGCTGACCAGGGTTCAATTCCCAGCATCCCATAGGGTCCCCTGAGCACCGCCAGGAGTAACCCCTGTGCACTGCCAGGTGTGACCCAAAAGAAAAAAAAAAAAGATGCCCACTGCCAGTTTAAGGAGTATCCTACCGTGCTCAGGTTCCCATCCTCAGATAGTCAATACCACACAATTTCAGGGCTTTTGCCTTCTGGTCGGGGGGCCACACCAGGCTGTACTCGGAGCTAAGCTGTGGCTTTGCACACAGGTCACTCCCGGCAGGGCTCGGGGGACCGTATGGAGTGCCGGGGACTGAAGCCAGGTTCGCCACCCGCAAGGCTGCACTATCTCTCTGGCCCCTGGACAGTTGAGACTGAAAGCAGAGGAGTGGGTTGGAAGCGGCCAGATTCGACAGAGACTTTATTTGAGGGAAAGAAGAACAGGACAAGGAAGCAAGGGGAAGGGTGTAGGATGGCCCTAAAGATGAAAAACTTTCTCTTTAAACCTCCTTAACTAGGGGGATGGGTGAGCACGTTGCATTGGGTTTAAGAGTGTACAGCCAGCGGGAGGAAGCCCGAGGCACCGCCAGGTCTGGCCCAGAAGGAAAAAAAAAAACCCTACTGATTATGAGAATAAATGTCAAAAATAGGATCAGGCTATCTAAAAAATAAAACAAACCATGTTATCAGAGCAAGAGCGAACAAGCACACACAATGAATTCTTAGGATGGCAAGAAAGTGCAGATTTTACAAAGAATTTCAACAGTAGGGTTTTCTAGTTAGTCCTTATTTTTTTTTGGGGGGGGCTGGCCGGTATTTTAGGTTGCAACTGTAAAACAAAGGGATGGCTGAAGACAGTATGAGCTGATAACGCCCTGAATACCCTGGCTGGGCCTCTAACCTCACCCTGCTTGTCTTCAGCCCCTAGATTCAGGCTCGGGGGATCCAGGTTGTACAGAATAATGTGGCAACTCTGAAATCAGGGGACCCGAGCAGCAACAGAGTGGGTAGGGCATCTGCCTAGCGTGTGGCCGACCTGGCTGCGCTCCCCGGCATCCCATCTGGCCCCCAGAACACAGCCAGGAGTAACGGGGAGTAATTCCTGCGTGCAGCGCCGGGCCTAACCCCAGCATCGGCGCCGGGTGTGGCCTCCCCCCAAACAAAAACAAAACAAAACAAAGAAATCTGAAATCAGGAGAGAAGCTGCCCAGAGTCCGCGGGCACCGCAGTCAGGCGCTCCCGGCGGGCCCTGCACGGGGGCGCGGGGCGGCCCGTGACCCAGAGAGGGCGAGGGGGCGCCGCGCGCGGGGGGCTGCGGCTGGACACCGGGCGCCCCGCGGGGTCTCTCCGGGAAGCGCTTGCTGCACCCCAAGCTCCCCTCGGGCGCCGCGAGAGGAGGGCCCGGGCGCGCCCGGCCGCCACCGTCGCAGGGGGGCTTGCGAGGAAAGAGACCCGAGACCCCCGCTCCGGGCACGTGAACCGGGCGGCGCGGCCCGAGCCCCGCGGCCCCCGAGCCCCACCCCCGGCGCCGCCTCCCGCCGGGCCCTGGCGAGCGCCCCCGCCGCGCCGCGTCTCACCAGCTCCTCGGGGGTGCGGCTCTCCCGCTCCCCGCAGCAGCAGCAGCACAGGGACCCCCGGCACCCCGCCATCTTCCGCCGCCGCCGCCGCCGCCGCCGCCGCCGCGCCGGACCCCTTCGCGGGCCGCCCCCTCCCAGCCGGGATGCCCGCCTCACGTGACTGGCCCCGGCCGCGTCACGTGTCGCTCTCGAGTTCGGGGACGGAGACGGGGAGTGGCTGCCGGCGGGTGGGGCGAGGGCCCGCGTCACCCGACGACGGACGCCCGGCTCCCCGCCCGCCCGCTGGGCGCCGCCATCTTGGGGGCGGGACTTCCTGCCCGCCGCGACTGGCCCCGCCCCGGCCCCGCCTCCCCCTAGCAACCGGACACCGCCGCGGCGTCCCGCCCCACCCCCACCCCCTCGCGCGCCCCCGCGGCCACCGCGCGGCCGCCGCCGACCCGCGCGCGCCCCGGCTCGCCCCCGCCGCGAGGGTGAGTGAGGGCCAAGCCTGGGGGGACCCGGGACAGCGCCGTGTCCGGCCCTCGCCACCCACACCCCAGCTTTAAGGCGAAGACCCGTCTCCCGCCCCCGTGGCTGGACCGCGGGGACCCGGCGATAAGGTGGCCCGGAGTCGGGCGTGGCAGCGCAGCCCCCACCCACCGCCCCCGGCCAGCGTCCCCTCGTCCCCGCCGGTGACCCAGTGACCCGGCGGCGCTGCGGGCCGCAGCTCTCCCACCCGCACGTTCCCGAGGCCACTGGGACCTCCGGGCCACCCCCCCCCCAGCTGGGTACTGGCCACCGGGAAACGGCTGCGGTGCAGTGACCGCGATCAGAGCGCGCCGGCGCTTATCAGCCTGTGCCCAGCCCCGCGGGGGACGGGCAGGACCGTGCCCACCGCGGCTCAGGGCCCTCGGGGTCCCGGGGCAGGGACGCGGGCCGGCCGTGCACCCCCCCAGTAAGAAGCCAGGCCAGGCGCTGGGCACCCCGGCCCTGAGCGGCGCTCAGAAAGTCTTGGGGAACAACTCAAAGGGGCACCTGGGTCCTAGGTGGGACCCAGCCCGGCGCCCCCAAACAGCATGCCCCAGCGGGCGGGTGTCGCTGTCACTGGCCCCAGAAACCGGACAGTTGGGTCAGAATCAAAACGGGTGTTCACGCTGGCGCAAGTGTTCTCAGCGCGGCTCGGGTTACTCTGTTTGGGGAAGGAGGAGTGGTGGGTTCCAGCAGCTTCTCAGGAGTCTGGAGCCCAGGGACAGATCACAGTGGACAAGAGGTGGGGGTCGGATGGTAGGGCGCTTCCCCTGTGTGTTTCCACCCAGCACCACATATCGCCCCTCCCCCCAAGCCTGCCAGGAGTGACCCCTGAGTGCAGAGCCAGGAACTTAATGAGCACCTCCAAATGCGACCCCCCAAATAAGAAAGACGGGGGCTCAGTCTTCCGCACAGCACAGGGCTGTGCCCTGAGCCCTGGGCGTGGCCCTCGATAAAGGGGAAAAGAAGGAAAACAGCAGCTTAGCAGGTCCCCGTGTCCTCTTTCCTCCTTACTCGCCCCAGCCATGGCCTGTGGCACAGTGCCCTCCGAAGGCCAGGCCCTGGCCGGCCACACACTGGCATTCCCTAGCTGGCTTTAGGGTGGTGTCAGCCGAGAGGCCGGGAGGCCGGCCTGGCCTTGACCACCTTTGTCCTGAGTTGGGCAGTCCCACGCTCCTAAATGGCCGGCGACGCTGGCCGAGCCCGTCCAATGTCAAGTCCTAACCCCCACCCGCACCCCATCTTTTGGGAGTAGCTGGAGTGCATGAGGGGACGTGCTGCTCCCACCCAGCACGCACACGAACACGCGCACACACATGTGCGTGCACATATACACGCGCACACATGCGCATGCACACATGCACACACACACGGACAGTGTCCCCAAGCACAGGAGATATGCCAGGTCTGCCCTGGGCACGTGAACCCAGTGACCCTGAACGTCGGCAGGCCTCAGACAAACCCCTTGTCTCCTCTCCTCGTCTGGCCGCCCCTCCTTCCCCGGGCTCCTATCAGGCCTCCGCCCGCCCCGCTGGAAGCCCAGCCCCCGCCCGGGGCTTCCCTGCTTGGCTCTGGGCAGCTTCCTTTGTCACAGCTCCGCCCTTTCGGTTCCTCTTATTTCTTCCCCACCCACTCTGAGACTGAGCTGCTGGAGCCGGACCACCCCAAGCCCCAGGTCCTCCAGGCCCGCCCGGCGGCCTTCCAATGAGCATGCAGGCCTTGGGGGCCCGCAGCAGCGGGACATTCTCGGTGTCACCGTCCATCAGGTTAGCAGTTTCGGAGGAGGCCGCGGGGCTGACTTGTGACTGCCAGAGCAGTGACCCGGGGGTCACCAGCCGGGGGCAGCGTCATCCCTCTCTCCCCATGACCCAGCCACCCCGGGTGGGACCTCCTGCCTGCTGACGGTCCCGTCTGCACCCCACGCAGCAAGCCCGCGGCCATGGTGAAGGACCCCAGCCCGCACGCAGAGGCCAGCGGCACGGAAGGTTCCAAGGAGAGTTCCAGAAGCTCCATCCCGGGGCCTGAGCCCGAGCGGAATGAGCGACTGAGGGAGAAGATGAGGCGGTTGCTGGAGTCGGGTGACAAGTGGTTCTCCCTGGAGTTCTTCCCGCCCCGGACCTCCCAGGGCGCCGCCAACCTCATCTCCAGGTGAGCTGCTGGGCCAGACCAGCTCACGGAGGAGACGGGGGATTAGGGGCCCCAGCTGCACTCTGACCCGGCAGGAGGCTCCCGAGGGCGTGGGAAAGGCCCAAAGCCCGGAGGCCCCTGGACCAACCTCCTGTCCCCTCCTTGCCCTGTCTGGAAGGGAGGCCCAGGCGGCAGGACCTGGCAGCACGTGGGACTGTGTGTAATCTCGGGGTCACCCGGCAGCGGCGTGCAGAGCATTCTCTGCAAGCGAGGAATGCCGAGAATGCCCCTTGAAGTCCGGCCGCGGCTGCCGGAGCCTGCTGGGGTGCCCCGTGGTGAGTGGGGGAGCACGTCACCGCTCGTGCGGCTCTGGCTCGCGCCCTCCCCGCGGTGACCGAGGAGGTCTGCGCTGCAGCACAGCCGCCATGCACCCCTGGGGCTCCGGGTCGCGGGGCGCACCCCGGAACTCGCGCCTGCTGGGCCTCTCTCTCCCTTAGCACAGACCTCTCGCACCCCCGAGGCGCCCTGGAACCCCAGGCCCCTGACTTGGCTCAGCTCACTGGGAGAGGGACCATTTGGACAACAGCAGGAGCGCGTGTGCAGGGCCCCGAGTGGGAGCCGGGCGCAGGGGCGCCCCTCCCTGTCCTGCCCTCTGCGCCTCTCCTAGCGGGGGACGCTGTGCTTCAGCCCCCCCGCCCCGTGACACCTCCCCCCAGGAGGCTTCTGTGGCCTCTGGACAGCCCCGCCCCGGGAAGACGGGGACAGGCGCCGGGTCCCCAGAGCCCCTTTCAGAAAGAAATTCCCTCCAGGTTTGACCGGATGGGGGCCGGCGGCCCCCTCTTCATAGATGTGACCTGGCACCCTGCAGGGGACCCTGGCTCCGACAAGGACACGGCCTCCATGGCCGTCGCCAGCGCCGCCGTCAACTACTGCGGCCTGGAGACCGTCCTGCACCTGACCTGCTGCCGCCAGAGCCGGGAGCAGCTCACGGGCCACCTGCGCAAGGCCCGGCGCCTGGGCCTGAAGAACATCCTGGCGCTGCGCGGAGGTGGGCGCCCGCCCCCGCCCGGGGGCTCCTGCCAGCCTGCCTGGGCTTGGGGCCACGCCGGGCGGAGCCCGAGGGACCCTAGGGGGTGCCGGGGATCGAACCTGGGGCGGTCGTGTGCAGGGCCTGTGCTGCCGCTCTCTCGGGTCCGGGGGCCCCTGCTTCCTCCCGCTCTGTCCCCGGGGCTGGCCCTGCTCTGTCTCAGCCCCACCCTCAGCATCCCCGGGGGCTCAGGGTGTCCTCATTCCCCCCCCACCTCACCCCTGCCCTGACTCCTTGGGGAATGCTCAGGACCCAATCACCTTCCCCTCTGGCTCCTTGGCCACGCCCCCTTGGGCCCGGACCGCACCCCCTGGCATTGGTCTGGGCACAGAGAAGGATGGGCAGCCCTGGCCGCGGGCAGCAGCTCTCACCCGCCCAAGTGTGGGAAAGGGGAGCTGTCCCCCGCGCCGGACACTTGGGTTTGGTTCTTTCCCTGTTTTCATTCTCTTGTTGCCGTTCAGGGCTGTACCCCATGGTGCTCGGGGGCGGCCCCGTGCTGGGGGTGGGGGACCCCGAGGTGCCAGGGGTGGGGCCTGGGCGTCTGCTCAGCCCACTGAGCTCTCCAGCCCTGTGTCTCGCCTGACGTCAGCAGCACTGTCTCCTGGGAGGCGGGTGCTCCAGGAGGGAGGAGGGAGTGATGGAGAACTGGGGGGGCTGGGGGGGACTGGGTGATGGAGCCCGAAGCCCTCTGGGTTTGAGGGGGGGATCCGGGTACTGCCCCGGGGCTCAGGAGCTGAGGCCAGCTGGGCCGGGCCGGGCCAGGCCGTTTGCGTGTGTTCAAGGACAGAGCCTGGGGCTCTTGGAGGATGGGGGGGCGCCTGGTCCCCCAGCGGGGGTCGGGGATGGATCCCTGAGGCCTCCTGGAGGTGACGTGCCCCTCCCTGCAGACCCCCTCGGTGACCAGTGGGAAGAGGAGGCCGGCGGCTTCAACTACGCCGTGGACCTGGTGAAGCACATCCGGAGCGAGTTCGGGGACTACTTTGACGTCTGCGTTGCGGGTGAGGGGGGCGCGAGCGAGACGGAGACCAGCCTCCTGCAGGGCCCCCGACCCAGCAGAGTCCCCCCTGCCCCACCCTGCCCTCCGTACACCCCCACTGCCACTTCCGCTTTGTTTCCTTGTCTTCCTCCTTGATGGGGGGGAGCTGTCCCCGGGGGCCGGGAGCCACGTGCTGCTCCTTCGGCTGCTCTGACCCCCCTGCCCGGCGCTGTCCCTGGCCGCTTCACGCCTGCGACCCCAAGGGAGAGACTTGGCCAGGAAACAGCCGGACAGCCCGGGCCCTCCCTTGGTCAGAACCTCGGTCAGGCCCACCTCAGCTCTGCCTCCCCCACGCCGCCCGCCCCCGCTTTACCCAGGAGGCCTGATGGGGTCCTCTCTCATTGGACCCTCGCGATCGTGGTCCGTGCGGGCCTGTGGCCAGTGGACATCGCAAGTTTCCGGACACTTGAGGGGCTCGGCTCCAAGCGCCCGCGGGGCCAGAACGATAGGGCAGCGGGGAGGGTGTCTGCCGTGCATGTGGCCGACCCGGGTTCAATTCCCGGCATCCCATAGGGTCCCCCGAGCACCTCCAGGAGTAATTCCTGAGTGCAGAGCCAGGAGTAACCCCTGAGCATCACCAGGTGTGACCTAAAAACGCTATGGCTGGGGGCAGGGTCCCCCTGCTGGAGTGGGGTGGTCTGCGGCTCCCTCAGGGATGCCGGGTCTGAGGGCCGGGGCGGCCCCTCGAGCCTCTGCCCCCGCCGAGGTCACGTCAGGGCCTTGGCACCTCATTCTGTTCTTTGCTCCCCGTGAGCCCCTCCTTTTCTGCAGCTGCTCCCCTGCAGCTTCCCAAGTCCCCTAAACCCCTGAGGAATTCTGAGAGTAGCTAGAATTTTTTTTTTGTCTTTGGGCCACAGCTGGCAGTGCTCAGGGCTCACTCCTGGGTAAGATGCCGGGGATCGGGCCTGGGTCGACCAGGTGCAAGGAAAGCGCCCTCCCCGCTGTGCTATGGCTCCAGCCCCCCGGGAAACAGTTTGAATGTGGGGTCCAGAGCCGAGCACAGCCCCCGTGCTGACCCCCTCCAGGGGCCCGCAGAGGAGCGTGGGGAGTGGGCACTTATGGTGGCCAGGGAAGGCCGAGTGCCCTGGGCCGCGGAGCCAGCCTGTCCCTGCTGCCCCCCAGGGTACCCCAAAGGGCACCCCGACGCCGGGAGCCTGGAGGCCGACCTGCAGCACCTGAAGGAGAAGGTGGAGGCGGGGGCCGACTTCATCATCACGCAGCTCTTCTTCGAGGCCGACACCTTCTTCCGCTTCGTGGCGGCCTGCAGGGCGCTGGGCATCGCCTGCCCCATTCTCCCCGGCATCTTCCCCATCCAGGTGGGCGCTGTGCCCTCCGCGCTTGCCCCCCCGGTTCTGATGACCTCTCACCCCACCCCGAACCACCACTGTCCTCCGGCCCACAGACAGGCGCCTCCCGGGCACTCAGCACACGCCCGCTGTGGGGGCCCGGGGGTCCCCCGCCCCCGCACACCTGGTCTCAGAGTCCTGCACCGGCTTGTCCCAAAGCCCGTCCCCAGAGGCACTGACCCCAGCAAGCCCGGCACACGTGTGTCCGTCCTTCACCCACGCTCGTGCCCTGGTGCTCGGCCGGTCGCCGGCCCCGGTGTTCGACACCAGGAAGCGCCACGCGGGCTGCGTCAGCGGGCCCGGGCCCGGTGGGGGAAGGGTCTTCCCCGAGGGCGGCGCGTGGGGGGCCCGGGCGCCAAGCCCCTCCTGTCCCGCAGGGCTACCACTCGCTGCGGCAGCTGGTCAAGCTGTCCCGGCTGGAGGTGCCGCAGCAGATCCGCGACGTGATCGAGCCCATCAAGGACAACGACGACGCCATCCGCAACTACGGCATCGAGCAGGCCACCAGCCTGTGCCGGGAGCTGCTGGCCAGCGGCCTGGCGCCCGGCCTGCACTTCTACACCCTCAACCGCGAGGTGGCCACCATCGAGGTGCTCCGGCGCCTGGGCCTGTGGAACGAGGACCCCAGGTGAGGCCGGAGACCACCCCCCTCCCCCCCACCTCCTCCACCCGCCCAGGCTGGGCCTGGGAAGGGCCGCGCTGGGTCTCTTGGGCTCAGGGCCACTCCCTGCCATCCCCCAGGCGGCCCCTGCCCTGGGCCGTGAGCGCCCACCCCAAGCGGCGCGAGGAGGACGTCCGGCCCATCTTCTGGGCCTCCAGACCCAAGAGTTACATCTACCGCACCCAGGACTGGGACGAGTTCCCCAACGGCCGCTGGTGAGGCGGGGGGTGGCCGTGAGCCGGGCCAGGCGGGGTGGGGGACCGGCTCCGGAAGGGTCCCTGACTGCCCGTCGCTCCCCCCCACCCCCGCCAGGGGCCACTCCTCCTCGCCGGCCTTCGGGGAGCTCCGGGACTACTACCTCTTCTACCTGCAGAGCCGGTGCTCCCCGGAGGAGCTGCGGCAGATGTGGGGCGAGGAGCTGGCGGGGGAGCACAGCGTCTTCCAGGTCTTCGAGCACTACCTGTCCGGAGAGCCCAACCCGCAGGGCCACCTGGTGAGCGCGGGGCTGGGGGGCCCCGGGGGGGGGGGTGCGTGCAGGCGGGCGGGCGGACACCGGCCGCACACCCCAGCCCGGCCGCCCCCAGGTGACGTGTCTGCCGTGGAACGACGAGCCGCTGGCGCCCGAGACAGACCTGCTGAAGGAGCAGCTGCTGCGCGTGAACCGGCAGGGCGTGCTCACCATCAACTCCCAGCCGCCCGTCAACGGCCGCCCCTCCACCGACCCCGTGGTGGGCTGGGGCCCCAGCGGCGGCTACGTCTTCCAGAAGGTGGGCGGGTGCCCGGGAGGAGCACCTTTCCGGGCCCCGGGGTGAGCCCAGGGGGGCCGGGCACCTGGCGTGGTCGCTGAGCCGCGGGGTCCCGCTGGGACACGTTCCCGAGCCTGCACCCACGCGGGCCCCGGCGGGCTTGGCTTTTCCGGACAAATGCTGTCTTGGAGGGGCCGGAGCGATAGCACAGCGGGGAGGGCGTTTGCCTTGCACGCGACCGACCCGAGTTCAATCCCCGGAACCCCATATGGTCCCCTGGGCACCGCCAGGAGTGATTCCTGAGTGCAGAGCCAGGAGTAACTCTGAGCATCTCTGGGCGTGATCCAAAAAGCAAAAAAAACTCCCAAAAAGCCACCTTAGCTGTGAGACCGGGAGGTTCCCCCTGGCCCTGCGAGCTGGCACCAGCCCACTGGGCCCTGTCGGGGCAGGACGACACTCAGGGAGGAGGGAGGCCGCTGCCCCCCGGGTCTGTCCAGACCGGGGCATTCGCCTGCTCAGGTGTGAGCCACCCGTCACGGGGCCGGGGCGGGCACGGGCTGGTGGCAAGCGTGCGGCCCCCACAGGCCTACCTGGAGTTCTTCACGTCCCGCGAGACGGTGCAGGCGCTGCTGCAGGTGCTGAAGAAGTACGAGCTCCGGGTCAACTACCACATCGTGGACGTGAAGGTGCATCCGGGGTGCCCAGCCGGGCTCTGGGCCGAGCGGAGGGGCCCGTGGGCGCCCACGATGGGGGCCCCAGGTCCTTGGGGACACTCTAGGAGGCCGGCCCGTAGGGGCCCTCTGCTGTGTGACACCCAGCTCGGGATTTGGCGATCGGGGGGGGGACTTCGGCGGGGCATGGAGGGGCAGGCCAGGGCACCAGGGCCTGGTCCGTGGGAAGACCCCGGGTCAGCTTGGCCAGAGCCCAGGGGCACCAGCAGTGGAGCTGACCAGTGTAGACGGGTCACGGTGTGCAGATAAGAGGGGCTGGTGGATGGGGGCGCTGGGGGGGAAGGAGCTGGGGGGCTGCAGGCGTCACAGGCCCTTGGGGGCTGGCTTGGGGCAGACGGGAGAGAAGCCCAGGGGGCAACGGGAGCAGAGGGGCCGCATGGCCGGCCCGGACCAGGCCGGGGGGTGCCGCCACACACCCCCCATACTGACCCGCTCCCCCGCCCCAGGGAGAGAACATCACCAACGCCCCCGGCCTGCAGCCCAATGCCGTCACCTGGGGCATCTTCCCGGGCCGGGAGGTCATCCAGCCCACGGTGGTGGACCCCGTCAGCTTCATGTTCTGGAAGGTACGGCGGGGCCCGAGCCTGCTGGGCCTGGTTATTCTGGGGGGCCGCCCTGCACACGAGCCTGCCCGGGGAGCCCGTCACCCTGTCCGTGTGTCTGTCTGTCCCTGTGTGCCTCTGCGTGCCTGTATATGTCTCTGTGTGTGTCTGTGAGTCTGTGTGTGTGTGAGTCTATGTATGTGTCTGTCTCTGTATCTCTGTGTGTGTGTGTCTGTCTGTGCCTCTGTGTGTATCTGCGTCTCTGTCTGTTTCTGTGTATGTCTGTCTGTGAGTTTGTCTGTCTCTGTGTGTCTGTGTGTCTCTGTCTCTCTGTGTCTATCTGTCTGTCTCTCTGTGTGTCTCTGTGTGTGTCTGTGAGTCTATCTCTGTGTGTGTGTCCGTGTGTCTGTCTCTTTGATTTTTTTGTTTTGTTTTGTTTTTTTTGGGTCACACCCGGCGATGCACAGGGGTTACTCCTGGCTCTGCACTCAGGAATTACCCTGGCGGTGCTCAGGGGACCATATGGGATGCTGGGATTAGAACCAGGGTCGGCTGCGTGCAAGGCAAACGCCCTCCCCGCTGTGCTATCACTCCAGACCTGTGTCTGTCTCTTTGTCTGTGTGTATGTCTGTCTGTGTCTCTGTGAGTTTTTCTGTGTGTCTGTGTGTCTCTGTCTCTCTGTCTATCTGTGTCTGTCACTGCATGTGTCTCTGTGTGTGTGTCCGTGTGTCTGTCTCTTTGTCTGTGTGTCTGTCTGTGTGTCTCTGAGTTTTTCTGTCTGTCTCTGTGTGTCTGTGTGTCTCTGTCTCCGTGTCTATCTGTGTCTCTGCATGTGTCTGTGTGTGTGTCCGTGTGTCTGTGTGTCTCTGTCTGTGTCTGTGTGTCTATCTGTGTCTGTCTCTGCGTGTGTCTCTGTGCATGTGTCCGTGTGTCTGTCTGTGTCTGTCTGTGTGTGCCTCTGCAGCCGTGCCCGCACCCCTGCAGGACGAGGCCTTCGCCCTGTGGACGGAGCAGTGGGGGCGGCTGTATGAGGAGGGCTCCCCGTCCCGAGGGGTCATCCAGCACATCCACGACAACTACTTCCTGGTCAACCTGGTGGACAACGACTTCCCGCTGGACAGCTGCCTGTGGCAGGTGGTGGAGGACACGTTCGAGCTGCTCAACAGGCGCCCCCAGCAGGGCAGCGCCAGCGAGCCCGCGGCCCCCTGACCCGCCCGCCAGCCGCGCCCAAGGCCTGCTTCTCCCGGGGTCCGTGTTCTCCCCGGCCTCAGTGCCAGCGTGGCGGCAGCAGCTAGGTGACGCCTCAGCGCCCTCCCAGGAAGCCCCTGGTGGGGAGCACCAGCCTCCGAGAGGGAGGAGCCTGTTTGCTGTGATGGACCCCAGCCGGGCACTGCTGGACTGGCCTGCCCCGGGCACTACTGGACTTTGCCCCAGGCTGGGGAGGATGAGCGCTGGGCACCGTCAGTGCTGGCCAGTGCAGGGAACACTGGGCAGTGCTGGGCAGCACAGAGGGACACAGTGCAGGGCTGGGCACTGCAGTGCTGGACAGCAGGGGGGAAGCTGTGCAGTGCTGGACAGTAGGGGGGGGACACTGCAGTGCTGGACAGTAGGGGGGACGCTGGGCAGTGCTGGACAGCAGGGGGGAAGCTGTGCAGTGCTGGACAGTAGGGGGGATTCCAGGCAGTGCTGGACAGTAGGGGGGATGCTGGGCAGTGCTGGACAGCAGGGGGGACGCTGGGCAGTGCTGGACAGTAGGGGGGAATGCTGTGCAGGGCTGGACAGTACAGGGGGACTCTGCAGTGCTGGACAGTGGGGGGGTCGCTGGGTGGTGCTGGGCAGTAGAGGGGGTCCTGGGGCTACCACCACCTGGATGAGGTGTCCGTGAAGAGGCATCGGGACAGACCCGGGCCGCGCCCTCACCATGTCCGCCGGCACCCGGCAGGTCTTCGTCTGCCCGCAGAGCTGCTTCTAGCACCATCCATTCCCATGGCGCGGGACGTGCCCCTTCAGGGTGAAAGGTGGTGACCCCGTGCTGGGGGGACAGACCCCGCCACTCTCTGAGAACGAGTTTGGAAAAACCTGAGTTTGGGGGTGAGTCATCACCCAAACACAATAAAACAAAACCGCGGAGCCGCCCTGAGCAGGGCCTGTCTCTGAGCTGCGCTCGCCACGCCCGGGCTGTCTGCCAGGCTTGCTCAGAGGGGTGGGCCTGGCCTTGGTCTCGGCTGCCCCAGCGGGAAGCGTGGGCGGGGGAGGGACCCATGCACAGCCGGAGCGTGGGTGGCCGTGGTGTCCACACAGCCACAGGCTGTTTTACTGTCCCCGCTCTCTTCACAGTGCTCTGCCCCCCCCTCCCCATGTCGGCCCGTCTCAGCGGGGCTCAGGCTGCATCGGCCTGCTTGGGGGGTCTCAGCGGCTGCTGCACCACTAATGGGGGCCCTGAGCCATCCCGGGTCCCCCTTCCCAAAGGCCTGGGGCTAGGGACGAGTGTTTGAGGCTGTCAGTGTCCAGGTCCCCCTGGGGACTCCGAGGCCCCGCCCACTGAACTTGCAGAGGAAATGAGGGAGGGCCAGGGTGAGCCCAGACAGGGTCACCAGATGGGGGGAGGGCTGGCTGACCCCTCCCCTCTCAAGGGCCTGTAGGGGCTAGGGGGCCGCAGCCCCTGGGGAAGGACTCGGGTCTCTTCCTGTCTCTGGAGCCTCCCGGCCACCCACAGCTGCAGACTCCGCCCCGCCAGGCCCGCCAGGCCCGAGCTGACCCCATCCTAGGCCTGTCCCTGGGGATGAAGCGGGGGCGGGGCTAAGTGAGGACTGAGGGGCTCTCTGCGGGGGTGGGGGCGGCCACTGGGAGGCCTGCAGAGGAGCACCCCAGGAAAGGTGACCACACCTCCCCCCACCCCCGCCCGCCTTCCCCTGCTCTGTCCAGCCCTGTGGGCGACAGGGCCCGTGGCTGCCCGCTGGCCACCACAGGCAGAGGGGAGAGAGGTTAGCCCCATTCACAGGGCCCGGCCCTCCCGCCTTCCCAGGAAGACCCCGCCATGCGCCCCTCCCATCCCCGAGAGCCAGGGACGCTGGGGAAGCGGCCAGTGCCAGGCGGGACCCCGAGGGGCCGGAGCTCCACCCCGCCCAGACTAGCGCCCGGCCGGGGACTCCTGACCCTGAGCCCAGGGTGTATGTGCTCGGTGTCCCCCGCGCCTCCTGGGAACCGTTGGAGGCCCCGCAGGTGACTGAGCAGCACGGCTGCTGTGACTCGTGCGCCCACGGGGCTCAACTTAGGGGCACCCCAGGCCCAGCAGGGAAGGTGGCTGAAGGGAGGGGGCAGGGTGTGGGCCACCCCCTCACCTGGCCCAGCCTTTGCCACTCCGCTGGGCTCTGGGCGGTGAGGCCCTGATGGTCACTGGGTGGGGCAGCCGGTGCCCGCTGCTGGGCAGGAAGGGAGCCCCCTGGTGGCCAAACCCAGCATCTCCCGGCACTGTCCCTGAGCTGAGGGGCCAGTTCGGGGCAGAGAATGTGTGACTCAGAGGCCGCCCCCCACCAGAACCCAGGCCCGCACGTGTGACTGGGGGCCCTGCAGGCCAGTTCCCCGCTCCCCTAAATATTTCCCTCCCGAGTACCTGCCTGGCCGCCTTCACTCCCGGTTGGTTGGGGGCCGTGCCCAGCAGTGCTCAGGGATCCATCCTGGGCCCTCCGGCCAGCTGAGCCTCCGCCTGCTTCCACTGCCTCCTCCTGGAACGGGACACGTCAGAGCTGGTGGGGCCACACTGGAGCCGGGGCCACGTGGGGGCTGAGCATCCCTCATGGCAGGGGCAGGTGACCTCACCGTGTCGCTGCCCAGGAGATCGGCCTGGGTGCCTGGGTGGGCCTGGCATGTGATGCCCCTTCCTGCGGGGCCCACTGGCTGGGGTCAGCACGCCCCAGGGGATCTGCACGAATCTTCGGGTTCTCTGGGGAGAGCAACATGGAATAAATTCTTATTCTTATTATTATTATTTTGCTTTTTGGATCACACCCGGTGATGCACAGGGGTTACTCCTGGCTCATGCACTCAGGAATTATTCCTGGCGGTGCTCAGGGAACCATATGGGATGCTGGGGATCGAACCCGGGTCGGCCGCGTGCAAGGCAAACGCCCTACCCGCTGTGCTATTGCTCCAGCCCCTGATTATTATTATTATTACCCAGATTCCCCACTTTCCAGTAGCTAGGCAATCATACCCAGAAACTGCCCCTCACGCCGTTGTAATCCCATCAATGACCAACATCCAGAGGCTATAAAACCAAGCTCCCGGAAGCACGCAGCCACAACGCAGCCTAACATCTAACATCTGATAGCCTAGTTCTCCCTCTAGGAGAACCTGGCAAGCTACCGAGAGTTTACTGTCCACATGGGGGAGAGCCTGGCAAGCTCCCCGTGGTGTATTCATATGCCAAATACAGTAACCATGATGGGTCTCATTCACCTGACCCTGAAGAGCCTCTAATGCGGCACTATTGGGAAGGATAATTAAAGAAAGGCTGCTAAAATCTCAGGGCTAGGACAAATGGAGACGTTACTGGGCCCGCTTGAGCAAACTGATGATCAATGGGATGACAGTGATACAGTGACAGTGATTATTATTATTTTGTTTTTTGGGTCACACCCGGCAATGCACAGGGGTTACTCCTGGCTCATGCACTCAGGAATTACGCCTGGCAATGCTCAGGGGACCATATGGGATGCTGGGAATCAAACCCTCGTTAACCACGTGCAAGGCAAATGCCCTAGAATGCCTCTAACCTCCACCCACATGGGCTGAGAAGAGACACCCCCCGCCACCCCCTACCCTAGCCCCCGCTGTCTGGGTTAAGATGTTCTGACTTGCAGGGACTGGAGATTTGACCCCCGGCTCTCCATACGGGTCCCTGAGCCCCCCAGGAGTAATTCCTGAGCTCAGAGCCAGGAGTAACCCCTGAACATTTCCGGTCGTGACCCCCAAAACAAAGCAAACAAAAAGTGCTGGTTCCAGGGAGATGGTCCGAAGGGCGGAGCACATGTGCTGTGTGTCGGACCCTGGCTTGATTCCCGATGCCACATGGTCCTCCAGCCACGGGGCCGGGAGTTGGCTCTGAGAACGGCCCAGTATGGCCCCCAAACAAACAATGAAATAAAGATGCATCTTTTAAAAATGCGTGCCAGGGGCTGGAGCGATAGCACAGCAGGTAGGGCATTTGCCTTGCACGCGGCCGACCCAGGTTCAAATCCCAGCATCCCATATGGTCCCCTGAGCACTGCCAGGGGTGATTCCTGAGTGCAGAGCCAGGAATAATCCCTGTGCATCGCCAGGTGTGACCCAAAAAGCTAAAAAAAAAATGCGTGCCAGAGGGGCCAGAGAGGACAGCGGGGAGGGCGCTGGCTGTGCCCCTGACTGGCCCAGGTGTGATCCCCGGCACCCCAGAAGCTCCCCCAAGCCCCAGGAGCGATCCCTGAGTGTAGAGCCAGGAGTAAGCCCTGAGCACGGCCGGATGTGGCCCCCAAATGAAAAATAAAGTAAAAAATGAAAATGTGCACCAGCGAGGGGCACAGGGGTAAGAAGCTTCCCTCGCCTGGCGTCTGACTCTAGGCTGAGCCCCCGAGCACTGCCAGGAGTGACCCCAAGAACCACCAGGACTGGCCTCCTGAGCACAGAGCCAGGAGAGCGTCCTGAGCACCCGCAGCTGTGGCCCAAACAGCGCCCAGAACAACCTCCGAATGAGAACGTCTGGCAGAGACGGGCAGGAGAAGCTGCCTGCCTGGTGCCAGCAGGCGTGGGCACTCACGGGCACCGCTCTCGTGGGCGCCTCTGAAATGACGCCCACCCAGCTGCACGCCCCGCGGACGCCCCTCCCAGCCCCTCCGCAGAGGGACCTGATTCCCCTGAAGGTGGCCCAGTGCCCCCCGCCCGCCCCACCAGCCACTCGCGGTGCCAGCCCGCGTGCCAGGGCCGTAGGGCTTCCCAGGCCGCCGCTGGCCCCACGCCCGTGCCACAGCGCCACCTAGCGGCACTGCGCCAGCCGCTGCCGCCGCCCGCTCAGCACCATCCTGAAGCTGTGAGCGGCCCGCGCCCTCCCTCCGCGCCCCTCCCGCCTGGCCCCGCGGCCCCGGCCGAGAGGGATGCTGGGAAGGAATGCAGAGGGCGGCCACCCCGAGGACGGCCACCACCCCCAGGCCAGCCCAGCTTTGGCTCTGTCACAGGGAGGGCCCAAGGCTCAGCCCGTCCCCCACGACAGGGGGTGAGGGTCCAAGGGCACTCGGGCCCCACTGCTGAACCCTGTGCCGGACCCAGAGCCTGTGGCTTCCCACCGGCGGGAAACGGTCACTTCCCCACCGCGACAGGAGACAGGGGCAGGTCAAGACACTCGCCCACGGCCAGGAGCCATAGCACAGCGGGGAGGGCGTTTGCCTTCCTCAGGCCAACCCGGGTTCGAGTCCCAGCATCCCATAGGGTCCCCCGAGCACCGCCAGGAGTGATTCCTGAGTGCTGAGCCAGGAGTAAGCCTTGAACACGACCAGGTGGGACCCGAAGAGGAAAAAGAGAAAAAGACATCCAAGCTGGTCCCAGAAGCGCCAGCTGCCAATGCAGGAGCCCGCTGTGACACCCCCAGAGGAACACGGACCCCACAGGCTCTGAGTGGGGGGGTCTGGTACTATTGTTGCTGGGAAGGTCAGGGAGGGCAGGGACGAGAAACAGGGGCTCACCATCCTGAGGAGGGGTCTTTACTACCTCTGCAGGGTGCACTGGTGCCACTGTCCCACCACGGCAGGGGAAATGGCCCTGCAGCCTCCTTCCAGTGACCCCTGAACCAGTCCAGGAGGCCATCCTGGAGGCGGTGGCAGCCATGCTAGGTCTTGGCTCTGCCCCACCTCTGTGCCTGTCCTCACCTTCTCCCGTGAGCTGCAGGGTGTCCTGGGGCCCAGCGAGGCTGCCGGGGATGGGGGGGTGGTTCTAGGGCCGAGGGGGCCCCTGCACTGCCCTCTCCGGTGCTGCCGGACCACATGCCCACAGGCGCCACCCCGCTGCTGCTGCATGGCCCGGAGCGAGGGAGGGGCTGGGAGGGGCTGGCGAGGGGGGCTGGGGGCCACTGCGCAGGACACGGAAGGCGGCACCCGGGGCTCAGCATGGCCCACGTCCACGGCCCCAACTCAGCTCAGGGTCTGATCTTTCCGGTCTGGGAGCCCCCGGGACCCCCGACTTTCCCAGAGTGCCCCTGTCTCCCTCGGGGCAGGCGGGGCGGGGGGACCGGGCCGCCCCGGGACCAGGAGCCCTCCTGGCCCTAAAGGCCTGTGCCAGCTTCCCGGGGGCCACAGCCCCAGAGCCCCCAGCCCTGGGCCGCCCTCTCACAGTCCAGGCCACTGTCCCCGCCCCGTGCTCCCTGCCCCCTCATCCTGCTACAGCGAGGGGTCATCGGGACCCCAGCCTCTCCCCGCACAGGAACCTGCAGCCTGCTTGCCTGCCCCCCCCCCCCGAGAGCGTGCCCTGCCCGCCTCCCCCTGCCTGCACCCCTGGGAGCAGCAGTGACCACGCAGGAGTGTGTGGGGGGGGCATGCAGGTGTCTGCGCGGGTCCCTGCGCGGGTCCCTGCGCGCGGGCGGGGAGGGGTCCCCAGGCGGGCGCCTTCGTGTTGGGGCCCAGGACCCTCACCTCAGGCTAGAGCTGCATCGAGGAGGGGGAAGCGCCCGCCGTGTGGCGAGTCCCATCCCCACCGTCCCAGGGGTGCCCTGAGCCCCCCAGGAGCCTGAGTGCAGCCAGGAGTCAGCCCTGACCTCGCAGGGTGTGCCCCCCCACAAAAAAGGAGAAGGACATGGGAGAAAGGCCACCGCTGGCCCATGGGCTCCTCCAGGCCAGCCCACCCGCCCCAGCCTGGGACTGGCCCAGTCACAGGCCACGGGGCTGCCCACGCCCCATGCTGGGGCCCACGCAGGTGCCCCTCCCTCCCTCCCTCCCTCCCTCCCTCCCTCCCTCCCTTCCTCCCTTCCTTCCTTCCTTCCTTCCTTCCTTCCTTCCTTCCTTCCTTCCTTCCTTCCTTCCTTCCTTCCTTTCTTCCTTCCCCTTCTCCCTTCTTCTTTCCTTTCCTCCCTCTCTCCTTTCTTCTTTCCTACCTCTCTCCTCTCTCTCCCTTCCCCTCCCTCCCCTCCCCTCCCCTCCCTTTCCCAGTCCCACTGTCAGAAGCTGGTGCTGACCTCCTGGTCTCACTACAGTGTCTGCTGATGGGTAGGAAGACATTTAATAAAGGATATCAGAGAACCCTCTAAGTGGAAGCCTGCGTGTGTGTGTGTGTGTGTGTGTGTGTGTGTGTGTGCGCACGCGTGCCCTCTACATAGTGTGTATCTAATAAAATAACCTGATGGATAAAGATTTTTTGTCTTGTTCTGTTTTGCTTTTTTGGGTCACACCTGGCGATGCTCAGGGGCTACTCCTGGCTCTGCACTCAGGAATCACTCCTGGCAGTGCTCGGGGACCATATGGGATGCCGAGGATTGAACCCTGGTCAGATGCGTGCAAGGCCAACGCCCTCCCCGTTGTATTACTGCTCCAGCCCCTGGAGATTTTTCTTATTTAGATCTCGGGTCTCTTTTTTCTCTACTAACACTTTTTTGCCTTAACGTCAGCTTTTCACTTTGGTTTTTGTTGGGGCCACACCCAGCGGTGCTCAGGGCTCACTCGGTTCTGCACTCACGAATTACTCCTCACAGCACCTGGGGACGCTATGGGGCGCTGGGGATTCAACCCGGGTTGGCCTTGTGGAAGGCAGACGCCCTCCCTGCTGTGCTCTCTCTCCAGCCCCGAGGTTTTCTCTTTATCCCGTTCCCCCACCACCACCATTGGTTTCCTTTTTTGGTGGTTTTTGTTTTGTTTTGTTTTGTTTTGTTTTTGCTTTTTGGGTCACACCCAGCGATGCTCAGGGGTTATTCCTGGCTCTGCACTCAGGAATTATCCCCGGCTGTGCTCAGGGGACCATATGGGGTGCTGGGAATCGAACCTGGGTCAGCCGCATGCAAGGCCAACGCCCTACCCGCTGTGCTATTGCTCCAGCCCCCCACCATTGGTTTTAAACTTCTCATTTTATTTTCTGTTCTATCAGTGGCAATCCAAAACTCCGAAATATGTTTCTTCCTTTTTGGTTTTGGGCTGTAACAGGTAGTATATAGGGCTGGCCCCTGGCTCTGTGCTCAGGATTCCCCCCTGGTGGTTCCCTGGGGACCACATGTGGTTCTGGTCATTGAAGGAGGGTCAGCCACAAGCAAGGGTTCCCGAAGAGCAGAGTGAAAACTGCAATTTAACCCTGACGTGTCAGCACTGGGGACCGAGCCAGGGCCTGCCAGGGGCCAGGGAGCACCTCCCCCGCCCCCTCTCCAGTCCCACCACCATCCTTTCTCTCTCTTGGTTCTAGGGCTACCCCTCATGGTGCTCAGGGCGTACTCCGGGCTCTGTGCTCAGGGATCACAGCCGATACGGCTTGGGGAACCATACGTGTGCTGGGTGTGGAACCCAGGTCGGACACGTGCAAGACAAACGCCCTCCCCGCTGTGCCATCGGCCCTTGTCTTTTAACTTCAGGGAAGAAGTTCAGTTTGTTCACATTCACGGGGCACTCTCGTCCCAATGTTGTCACATTCCGGCTCTAATATGAAGACACGGGGCCGGGGAGAGAGTAAGGGGTGAAGGCCAGTGGCTGGCAGCGTAGCTGGGCCTGCCACATGCTCTGGGGGCCCCGTTAGCAGGTGGAAAGCATGTTTGGAACGAAGTGAAATGGAAGAGATGTTCCAAGGCCCTGTCCGGTCCTGATGTGTGTGTGTGTGTGTGTGTGTGTGCGCGCGCGTGCGCACATGCACATACGTGTTTGTGTGTGCATGCTGAGCTTTGGAAAACATGTAGAAAGCACTGGTCAACATTGACAGCACTGGGGCTGGAGCAATAGCACAGCAGGTAGGGCTTTTGCCTTGCACACGGCCGATCCGGGTTTGATCCCTGGCATCCCATAGGGTCCCCCGAGCTCTGCCAGGAGTAATTCCTGAGTGCAGAGCCAGGAGGAATCCCTGAGCATCGCCAGGTGTGACGCAAAAAGCAGAAAAAAAAAACAAAACCAAAACACCACTGGCAGCATTCAGAAAGGGAAGGGCGGCCAGACTGCGGGGGCAGAGGCGGGACTCGGCACCGCCCCCTGCGGCACAGAGCAGGCTGGGGCCACTCCCTCCTTGGGATCCTCCCTCCGGCCACACGGCCCAGTGCTCAGGTCTGGGCGTGCTGGAGGCGCCAGGCAGTGCCCAGGGTGCCACGTGGTGGGGGGGGCATGTGGGTTCTCGCGAGCCAGGGACCCTGAGCTCTCCCCCAGCGCCTCCGGTCTCTGACCGCGTGAGGGGGAGCTATCTGACGGGCAGTCCCGGGCACCTGCCTGTGCCAGCCTGAGCGGGCCGGCCTCCTTGCTGACCCTCCTGTCGGCCAGTGGCTTCCCTTCCAGCCCTGCCACATCCTTTTATTTATTTATTTTTTTTGCTTTTTGGGTCACACCCGGCGATGCACAGTGGTGACTCCTGGCTCTGCACTCAGGAATTACTCCTGGTGGTGCTCTGGGGACCACATGGGATGCTGGGATTCGAACCCGGGTCGGTCGCGTGCAAGGCAAACGCCCTCCCCGCTGTGCTATCACTCCAGCCCCACCCTGCCACATTCTTTCCAGGTCAATTCTTCTCACATAGACGATCCTTTGCCTCGAAGACAGAAGTGCTTCGTGCCCGGGCCGTCTTGGAGGGCTCCGTGCTCCTGCAGCTGGCCGGGGTCTGCCCTTCCCCTGGGACCCAGCCAGGGCCCCGTCCTCCCTCCGTACCTCCCGCATGCCCGCCGGTCCTCATTATCTCCACTTTCCAGATGAGGAGACTGAGGCAGCAGGTGGCAGCTCAGGGCTCGGGGCTGCTCTGGGGGACACGGGGAGCGCGGGGGTTTCTGGCCGTTCACAGACCGTGGGGCGGGGCCAGGGCAGAAGCGGCCACAGGGACAGGGCTCTGGCCGGGGATGTCTCCGAGAGGTGCCTCAGGCGTCCCCTTCTGGAAGGTTCCATGAGGCCATTGCAGGCCCCGCAGCTCCCAGTCTCAGCACCCCGGACACGAGTCCCCTCCCCTCCAGGGGGCTCTGGTCACCTCCAGGGTGGCCCTCGGGCACCTGGACAGATGCAAAATGGAACTGAGCGGGACAGTGCACTTGGCTTTCTGCTCCCCACAGCAGTGGGCCAGGGTCTCCCCCATGGGACCCCACACCCCAGGGGCCCGGGCAGCAGCTCCGGGATGGACCCGGCTGTGTTTGGGGTGACGCCACGGGCACCTGCGTGCCCCCCCTCCAGGCAGCTGCCGCCTTCCCTGAGCCACGAGGCCAGGAAGAAGACAGGACAGGGCAGGGCCCCTCTGGGGAGACAGGCCCGGGGGTCACCAGCTCACAGGGGGGTCTCCGCCCTGCCCCTGGGCCCTGCGGTGTCTGGGACAAACACAGCTCACACGCAGCCCGCTCTGAACCCCCAACTTTAATGCCATGGTGCGTCTCCGAGGGGTGCTGGGGACACGGGAACCCCCGTGCTGCCCACCCCTGGCCCCCGGGGCCCCAGCAGCACCCTGGGAGCAGAAGCAGCCAGGAGCTGCGTCCCACCCCCCTGCCAGCCACTCCTGGGAACGTGCTCCGGGCACCAGTCCAGTAAGGGGGGGCAGTGACACCCCAGGGAGGGACAAGCGTGTGCCCGGGGCGGGACTGAGGCCAGCCCCGACAAGGAGAAGGGCAGGTCACGGTCCTGTGAGGTCCGAGGAAGGGGTCAGGCGCACCCCCAAGCGATGGCCAAGGCACAGGGTGGCCACGACGCGGCCTCTTCTGCAGTCTCCGCCGGGCTGGGGCCGGGTGCAGTGGGCGCTCAGTAGCCCTGTGGGGTGTGACCCGCGGCCTCCTGGCCCGCGAAGGGGTCTGGGGGGGACTCGGGCGCATCGATCCTCTGGTAGGTGCTTCGGTCCTGCGAGGGGCCCAGGAGCCCTGGGGAGGACGGAGGGGGGACGGGTGAGCGGCAGGGCCCCGCCCGGGGAGAGGCCTGGGCCCGGGCCTGGGGCTCCTCCCCAGCTCCCCCCCTCCCGCCCGGGCCCAGAGCTGCCCAGCTGCAAACACCATGGGCAGGGCCGTCACACGGTCACCCTAGGCCAGGAGGCGGCCCCTGACCTCTGGCAGGGCATCGCGTGTCCCCCTCCCCAGGGGCGTCCCGGCACACAACCCGGAGAGGGCGGGCCGGGGGCACGGCTGGGGCGGGGCGGTCCTCGCCCAAGGCCCCTAGAGGCCAGGGCTGCCCCCGGGCCCAGCCTCACCCGTGTCCAGCAGGTGCTGCCCGCCACGCTCCCGGTACATGTGGTAGACGAGGAGGCAGGACAGCGGCTTCAGGAGCAGGCTTAGGATGGCCATGCCCGCGCCGAAGCGGCCCGTGTCCGTCAGGCTGGCCAGCGGGTAGAAGATGCTGATGTGGATGATGTCCAGGAAGATGGTGGCCGCCAGGCCGCCCAGGAACTGCAGGGGGGGGCGCAGGGGGGCGAGAGGGGCGGACACTGAGACCCCAGCCCCCCAGGAGCTCCAGTGTGGCTTCGCGTGGCCACAGGGCGGCAGGTGTGCCGGTCAGCTGACGGGAGGTGGCCACGGGGTGGGAGACGAAGCCCTGGGGGGAGGGCGGCCTCACCCCCCCACACCCTCAGGGACGCCCCCCGACCTGGCGCTCCACGGACTGCCCAACTGAGGGCGACAGCTGGGGACCGGGAGAGGGGTCTCTGGGTGCTTGTGAGCCACCCGGGCCTCACCATGCTTATGGCGTCCACCGAGTCCCGCTGGGCCGTGGCCCACACGCCCAGGGCCAGGACCGTGAAGTTGGCCCAGGAGTAGGGGCCCGAGAACACAATGCAGCCCCTGCGGGAAGAGACACGGAGGCTGTCGGGCGGGAGTCGCCCCTGGGAGCCCACCTCCCCCTGGGAGCCCACCAGCACCCGCACGCCACCTTCCCCAGGGAGCCCACCAGCACCCACACGCCCCCTCCCCCAGGGAGCCCGCCAGCACCCGCACGCCCCCTCCCCCAGGGAGCCCGCCAGCACCCGCACGCCCCCTCCCCCAGGGAGCCCGCCAGCACCCGCACGCCACCTCCCCCAGGGAGCCCGCCAGCACCCGCCCGGGCATCCACGGTCCCCAGAGAGAGGCCACAAACTTTGCTCTTCCCCCCTGTTCCCCCAGTTTCACCCAAACCCGCCAGGTCCCTTGGGTGAAACCTCCAGTCCCTGGGGCACCTTCACCCGCCTCCTGCCCCTGCAGGCGCCCCAGAGAGGCAGAGGCCGAGACCCCCCACTCGGGTTCTCTGGGCCTCCTGAAATGCTGTTTGTTTTTTGGGGGGTTGGGGCCCACCTGGGTGGTGCTCGGGGGTACTCCTGGCTCTGTGCTCAGGCTCACTCCTGGCGTTCAGGGGACGTGTCAGCTGAGGGGACTGAACCCAGGCCCCTGCCGCGAGGCCCCGCCCTCCCTGCCGCCTCCTCTCTCCTCGGACCAGACTGGAGGCTCCCGCTGTGACCCGCCCAAATGCCCAGCCAGGCAGTGCCGCCTCCTCGGCCTGGAGCCCGCCCACCCTGTCTGACTCCCTAGGGATGTCTGCTTGTCAGCCCAGTCAAAATTCAAGGTGACAAGAGCACCTGAGACAGCTTTAAGTTAACTCATTTATATGCCTTTGTGTTAACAATGGGGGGGGGAAGGAGGCACAGAGAGGTCTAGCAGTCTGCCCAAGGTCACACAGCTACTCTGGGTTGGGGTAGTGCCAGGCTGGGATTTGAGCCCTGGGCAGCCGGGTTCGGGGGGGCCCTGCTCTGGACCCGTCTCTCCCCGGCCTGTCGGCAGGTGCATTTCAAAGTCTACAGAACGGACGGGCAGCTCAGTGGTTTCAGGCTTGGTTGGACAGGGAACTCCCCCGACCCACATGAAATCTGCCAGGTCCGGGCAGCGTGGCTCAGTGGGCGCGCACGCACCGGGTTTGATTCCTGGCATCCCACAGGGTCCCCCGAGCATACCAGGAGTGATTCCCGAGTGCAGAGCCAGGAGAGAGCCCTGAGCACTGTTGGCGGGGTGTGGCCTCAAACACCTCCCCCAAAAAAAGAAAGAAAAAAATGAAGTGGCCCTTCCCTGGTCAGAGCCCCCGGAGTGGCCAGGGCAGGGGGACCCCCCTCTGATGCCGCTGCCCCCTCCCGCCCCCTTCACACCGCCAGAGCAGCAGCCTGGGGGGAGTCGGAGTCGGGCTGAGCTCTAAGGTGCTCGGGCCACCCCGTGGGGGCAGCCGAGCTGTGGCCAGCCTGGTGGCCAGCGCTGAGGGGTCGCCCCTCCCTGGGGGGCCTCCGGGAGGAGCCCGGGTGCCCCCAGACCCAGTTCCCGGGTGCAGGCGCTGCTGTCCCGCCTGGGCACGGACACTTGCATTTCACCCCAGATGTGGGCTGGACACTGGCGTCCCCCAGATCCCGGGAGATGGCCCGAGCCCCCACCCCCAGGCCCCGGCCCCGGAGCCACTCACCAGACCGTCAGCAGCCAGTGAACCAGGAGGATGGCCTGCGACACAGGACAGAGGCGGGTGAGCGCTCAGAGGCGGCAGGAGGGGACAGCAAGGGGCCCGGGCACACCCCCCCCTGCACCTGCCGGCCGAGGGGGGGGCTGAACGGCGGCCTGTTCCTGGGTGCTGTGGGCGCTATGGGGGGCTGTGTGTGTGTGTGTGTGTGTGAATATGTGTGTGGGGGGGGATGTGTGTGTGTGTATGTGGGTGGGTGGGTGTTGTGTGGGTGTGGGCTCTGTGTGTGTGTGGGGGGGGCTGTGAGGGTATGTGTGTGGGTGTGGTGTGTGTGGGTGTGTGTGTCTGGGGGGCTGTGTGGGTGTGTATGTGAGGGTGTGTGTGTGGGTGTGGTGTGTGTGTGGGGGGGCTGTGTTGGTGTGTATGTGAGGGTGTGTGTGTGTGCGCGCGCGCGTGCGTGTGGTGCGTGTGTGGTGTGTGTGTGGTGTGTGTGTGTGGGTGTGTGTGGTGTGTGGGTGTGGGTGGTGTGTGTGTGTGGTGTGTGTGGGTGTGGTGTGTGTGTGTGGTGTGTGGGCTGTGCATGTGTGTGTGTGTGGGTGTGTGTGCGGCAGCCACACCCCAGGGTCGCTCTGGAGGCTCAGAGAAGGCCGGCAAAGGCTTCCGTCACACCCACCCTGGGACGGCCGAGGGGGCGCTGGCTCCCAGAACTCCCTCTAGACTGGACACCAGCCTAGAAGGGGGTGCGGCAAGACCCCCACTGACGCCCCTCGGGCGGGAGGAGAGGAACCTGCTTCCAGCCTGGACGGGGTGGAGCCCGGCGGTGAACGAGGGCTCATGGGGACACCGGGAACGTTCTGGAAACTGAAAGGCCGGCGGGTGGAGGCGGGGGAAGAGCTGGGGCAAATTCTGATCCTGATCTCCTGTTGGGAGGCCGTGCCCCCCAGGAGCTGCTCCCCGGGGGGCTCAGGCCCTGCGCCCCTCCCGCACAGGAAGGCCCCAAAGGCCAGTGAGCCCAGGAGCCACTGGAGGCCTTTGCTCCCTGACCCGACAGAGGCCCAAATCCGGAGGATGTGGCAGGCGAGGTCACTTCTAAAACCTGGAAATACTGTTCCGGGGACAGGGCCAGCACCCCCCCCCGCCCCCCCGAGCCCGGGCCACAGCACGGGGGGGGTCCGCCTTGCGGGGGCAGGTGGATCCCCACGCTGTCCCCACGCCGTCCCCAGCCGTCCCAGCGTGAGTGATGCCTGAGCAGAGGGAGAACAGCAGAGTAGAGAGGTGCGGGACTGGCCCTGAGGAATGGGGGGTGTGGCCCCAGACCAGAAAGAGCAACTAGTCCAGTCAGGCCAGCCCTGCCTTCCGGGACCAGGGACAGGGTGACTCAGCTCCTCTGCCCCAGGCTCGGCCAGCCCCAGGGACTTTCCTCAGGTGCTGCGGGAGGGAGGACTGGGATACTGGGGAGGGGAGAGGGAGGGAGGGCTGGGATACTGAGGAGGGGAGAGGGAGGGAGGGCTGGGATACTGGGGAGGGGAGAGGGAGGGAGGGCTGGGATCCCGGGGAGGGGAGAGGGAGGCAGGGCTGGGATCGGGGGAGGGGAGAGGGAGGGAGGGCTGGGATCCCGGGGAGGGGAGAGGGAGGCAGGGCTGGGATCGGGGGAGGGGAGAGGGAGGCAGGGCTGGATCCTGGGGAGGGGAGAGGGGAGGAGGGAGGGGAGGCCCCCCTCTCAGAACCTGCAGTGTGTGGGGGCGGGGCTGGTGGCCCTTCCAGACCCTGGGGGTGCCTCTAGGCTGAGGTCTGGGGAGGGGAAGCCCGGTAACTCCCCAGAGAGGAGAAATGAGCAAACTGATTCCTGCAAAGGCGCCCCCCACCCCGGGGGGGGGGGAAGCAGACCCAGCCGGGAGAGGCTCAGGAGCCACCTGGTGGGACGGCACAGCAGGGCATCCACCCCCAGCACCCCAGGAGCCGGGCGGATGGTCCCTGTGCAGGCTCCTGGGCACCGCTGGGTGCGACCCCAAAAAACACCCCCAAATCCTGAAATACAAGATCACCTATCTGGCCGGAGACGGTAAGGCACCTGTCCGGCCTGCCGCAGCCCAAACAGCCCCTCCGCCCTCCCGAGCACTGCGGTGTCGCTGCCACAACAAAACCCAAATGGCCAGAGACCGGAGGGGCTCACTCACCCGGGGGAAGGTGCTCCTGGCACCCTGGCACCCGCTGATCCAGCCTCCACGCAGCTGGGTGGAGTCTGGGCCCATCCTCCAGGCCTGCTCCGGGGCCAAGGCGCCCCCCCCAGGCCGCAGCACCACTGGGTGGGACCCCAACACCAACCCAGAAACCAAAGCTCCGCCCAAGTTCTCTCCGCTTTTGGTGTGGGGGCCACACGGGGAGGTGCTCAGGGGGTGCTCAGAGGTGCTCAGCCCTCCTTTGGGGGCTGGGGGGCATAGGTGGTCCCCGGGAGGGAAGCCAAGGCCTGAGGCACATGCCCTGCCCACTGCAGGCTCTCTCCGGCCCCAGCTGCACCCTCGTCTGGCAGAGGAAACAGAGTCAGGGATGAAGGGCCTGGTCATGGGCCCAGAGCCAGCCGGGAGTGAACCCCTGAACCCCGAGGTCTACCTGGGGCCACCTGCGCACTCCCTCGGGCGGAGAGAGTTTAGGGAGAGCAGGAAGGGGCCCCAGGAGCTGACCGGCGCCCAGCAGCCGTGGACAAGGACGGCCACGCCAGGGGCTGCGTGCACGGACCTTCCTACGTCCCTTACTTGGGGGCACACCGAGCAGAGCTCAGGGTCCGGGCTCAGCGCCTGCTCAGTCTGCTGGGCTCTCCGGCCCCAACATCTCAAGCACTTCTTTTTTTCTTTTGCTTTTTGGGTCACACCCAGCAATGCTCAGGGCTCTGCACTCAGGAATGACTCCTGGCATGCAAGGCAAACGCGCTACCCACTGTGCTATCACTCTGGCCCCCTCAACCTCTTAAAAAGTTTTGTTTCTTTGTTTCTTTGGGGGCCTCACCTGGAGGTGCTGCTCCTGGCTCTGTGCTCAGGAGACGCCTGGTAGTGCTCGGGACACCGTACGTGGCGTCGGGGTTAGCACTGGGGCCGGCTGGCCACACGCAGTGTGAGCGCCCTGCCCACTGGGCCATCTCTCCGGCCCTGTTCTGGAGTCCTTCACCCCAATGCTGCAGTGTCCTCCAGACCCCCCTCCTCTTCTCTAAGATCCCAAGGAGCCACTGCGAGTCCTTTCCTGTCAGGCACCCCTGCCGCCCGGCCCGCAAGGCAGGGTGGGTGCACTGGGCTTCACCCTCAGGCTAGAGCCTGGGGTCGGCTGGGTTTTCTGCACGGGCCTCAATTTCCACGCTGGCACCCTAATCCTGAGGAAGAATCGAGGGCCAGGACGAGGTCGCGACGGGGCACAGCCGAGAGGGGTGCCGTCCTGCCGGCTCCCACGGGCTCAGGCTCAGAACAGGGCGCCCTGCAAGGTGCCGCGCTCAGATCTCACACGACGGGGACGCAGTACGTGCGCCTCACCCACAAGCCGGCCACCCTCGGGCACGCGCCCCACAAGGCCGGGACATGATCCGTGCAGGGGAGAAAAAGCAGTCAGGGCAAGTGGCTCAGAGATACCTGCTTCTGCTTTGGCTTGGGGCCACACCCGACGGTGCTCAGGGCTCACTCCTGGCTCTGTGCTCAGGGATCACTTTTGGTGTTTGCTCAGACCATGGGGGGGGGGGAGATCGAACCTAAGTCAGCTGCGTACAAGAGACGTGGTGGTCCTGAGTTTGCTCTCTGCATGCACATGCACACACACATACACAACAAGTTCATCATCTAATTTAAATCTAAATTCAAATTGATGTCCTGGGCTGAAGCGATAGTCAGCGGGTAGGGCATTTGCCTTGCATACAGCCAGTCCAGCATCTCATATGGTCCCTTGAGCACTGCCAGGAGTGATTCCTGAAGTGCAGATCCAGGAGTAACCCCTAAGCATCCCTGGGTGTGACCCCAAAAGCAAAAAATAAAAAATAAACAAAAATAAACAAATGAGGGGCTGGAGTGATAGCACAGCAGGTAGGGCGTTTGTCTTGCACACGGCTGACCCAGGTTCGATTCCCAGCATCCCAATTAGTCCCCTGAGCACCGCCAGGAGTCATTCCTGAGTGCAGAGCCAGGAGTAACCCCTGTGCATCGCCAGGTGTGACCCAAAATGCAAAATAAATAAATAAATAAACAAGTGAAAAAAATCAAATGGATGTCCTGCATGTTACCCAAAGACCCAGCCTCTCTAGCGTCACCTTTTTTTTTTTTAGCTTTTGGGCCACACCCGGCGATGCACAGGGCTGACTGCTGGCTCATGCACTCAGGAATCACTCCTGGCGGTGCTCAGGGGACCCTATGGGATGCTGGGAATCGAACTCGGCTCGGCCACGTGCAAGGCAAACACCCTACCCCACTCCACCCTTTCTTACCTCTGGCTGGTGGCAGTTAATATGCTAGACAGAGCCGGGGGGGGGGGGGGCTCCTTCTGAGTCGGGGCAGGGGAAGGAGCCGCTGTTTCCTGGTGGGCACAGAGAGCCCGTAGGGCCAGCCACAGGCTCAGAGTCAGCCCTGCGGGAGTCCGCCTGTGGACAGAGACTGTCCCAGCACACATCAGGACGCGCCAGCCACCAAGGAGACAGTTCGGAAGTTCACCGCCTGTGGGTTCAACTCCTGACTCTGCCACTTAATCCCTATGGGACCTTGGCAACTGAACCGACCTTGCTGTTGGCTCATCTATAAACTAAGTCTCAGCTCTCTCCAAAGGTGTGGGTGTAAAACAAATAGCCTGGCACCCTGAAGATTCCCCCTGCACCCTGAAGAAGTAAGGCTTCTGGGCAAGGGAAGAGTACAGGGGTCCAGCTGACTGCAGCTCAACCCCTGGCACTACTTAGGGTGTCCCGAGCACTGCCAGGAGACAGTCCTGAGCTCGGCCAGGGTGGCCTCCAAACAACCACACAAACAGACTTCCACCCCCTCTGGCCCTCACCTGATTTGCTCTCAATTATTTTGGGCAAATGCCTGAGAGAGGCAGCAGGCGTGAAACCCGCCCTGCCTCGGGACAGAGCTTAGACACCAACAAGCCTCATCCTCGTCTGTCAGTTTTTTTTCCTCGGCTCAAAGTTTAATCTGAGTTTCTGGTCCAGTCTGACTTTCCCGCGAGCTGATAACCAGAAATTTCCGGGAGGTTCATTCAAGCATGTATCAGGGGAAAGAAATCTGCCCCGCATGTGGCCGTAGCCCAGGTCATGTCTAATGTTCTAAGGAGTGTGGGTTGTTGTTTTTTCCTTTTTTTGGGTCACACCCAGCGATGCTCAGGGGCTCCTCCTGGCTCTGCACTCAGGACCTGGCGGTGCTTGGGGGACCATATGGGATGTCGGGGATTGAACCCGGATGGGCCCTGTGCAAGGCAAACACCCTACCCGCTGTGCTATCGCTATGGCTGGGGCCCAGTACGGGTTGTTTCGCTGCAGTTCTCCATCCTGGGGTCCTTCACTCTAAGACACCAAGAACACTCCGTGCTCTGTCACTCGTCAGGAAAAGGGAGTCTCAGGGAAAGGGTTCAGTTCAACAGACACCGACCGGGGCTAAAGGGCCCCTTCGGGGACAGCGGAGGGGCTGGGCACGGGCGGGAGATTAGCCTGCAGAGCAGGCTCGGACCCCAGCCAGGCCCCCCTCTGGTCTCTGCCTAGGCCACAAGGCCGGAGCTCTCTGCTGCCAAGTAACTTCCACCGGAGTTCGGGTTTCTTGAGAAACACGCACGCGGGATTGGTCAACCCCGGGAAACCCACCCGTCTGCAAACATCTGCATTTCATCACGGGCTCTGCAAACCCGGAGGCTGCAGGGAAGGTCCAGCCCCTGCGGGGGGTGTGGGCCGCCTCCAGCAACCCCCCCCCCAGTCCCTCGGCGGCCCCGCCCCGCGCCTTCCTCTTTTCTCCCGGACTGCGGGCGCCAGGGTGGGGGCCGCGGGCTGCAGGGGGCTGCAGGGGGCTGCAGGGGGCTGCAGGGGGCTGCGTGCGGCCCCCGCGGGGCTGTCCCGGGCCGCTCTCCGGGGCCCACCTGTTCGCCAGCTCCCTCCGCACGCTCTCCTCCCCCCAGCCCTCCCCCTGGCCCCGCCCCCCGCTCTCGGGCCCCGCCCCGCGCCCGCCCCGCCGCCCGTGGCCACCTTCAGGTTCACGGTGGGCAGCTCCATCCCGACCCCCGCCGAGAGCACCTGCGCGCCGCAGCCGCAGCTCCGCACCCGGGAAACAAACTTGTCCGGCCGGGCCCCGCCCCCCCGCCGCCGCCGCGCCAATCCCGGCTCGGAGAGGGGTCACGTGGGGCGCACCACCTGACCGCGCCCTGGTTGCTAGGCGACGGCGTCCGCTGGAGCCCGCCCCTTGATGCAGTCCGGTTACGCGGCTCTGGGAGGACCCCGGTGGGGTGGAGGGGTCGGGGGAGAGGGGATTGTCGGAAAGGACACAATATTTTGAAGCCAGGAGAGCTGGGCGAAGCGTTCTGGTGTGCCAGCGCCATCCCTCCGGGTACCGGTGGGAACATTTACAGTACCCGCCTCGCCAGATCCTTGTGACGACAAATGAGCCCAATTTGTGGTCGAAGAGGAAATGCTTCCGACGCTTGTGCAAAGGGTCAGGAAGAGGCGGCCGGGGAGATCGGTCGAGCGGTCGAGCACATGCTTAGCATGTCGCACCCCTGACATCACATGACGCCCAACCGCTCTTTCCCCAAGAGATCTGCCCTATTAAAAAAATTAATAAATAAAAAGTGGTGTGGGGGGGAGAGACTTTATTCATGCCTATTGCCCTATCTTGGAGAAGACAGAGCAATGGCGTGCCCGGGCAGCGCGGTGCAGGGAAAACTGCTTAGGGAACTGCAGGGTGAAGGATTTTCCTAAAGCGTAGATGCCTGCTCCAGGCAGGCCAAGGAGGGCAGGCAGGCTTGATCAGATATGCAGGGTGGGACCGAAGGGCTCGGGTGGGGGAGGGAATCATCCAGACCCTGCAAGGACAGAGGGACAAAGAAGGCCTGGTTAAGAAACAGCTCAGGGGGCTGGAGCGATAGCACAGCGGGGAGGGTGTTTGCCTTGCATGCGGCCGACCCGGGTTCGATTCCCAGCATCCCATATGGTCCCCTGAGCACCGCCAGGGTTAATTCCTGAGTGCAGATCCAGGAGTGCATCGCTGGGTGTGACCTTGTAGGGCTCAGCTGTTCACAGAAGGAGACAGGAGAAATGTCTATATAGACTCTGCCACGTGCCCTCCCTGAATAGGCAGATACCTGGGGCAGGACGGGGCGTCCCCAACACCTCTCAGACTGTGCGCCCCAACAATGTCCACTGCCTCCCGCCCGCTCCCCTCCCCCGCCATCACAGTTAATACCAGAAGAGGAACTCCCCTTGGGGAAACCGCCGCTTTCGTTTCTGGTCACTCAAGTAACTGACCCACAGGTCATCAGGTCCTTGTTCTTGTTTCCGGTGGGAACCCCTGTAACTGCCCGCCAAGGTCTTAGGCCCAGCTGCTCCCTGATCCCAAGGGGGCTTTCTGGACGGGCGGTGGGCCTTTTGCTGGGCTGCGAGGGGCGCCCCGGGCCAGTGAGGTGACAGAGATGAAGAGCTTTGTCCGAGGCATCGCCCCGCAGTGCAGAGGCTGGGCGTGAGTGGAGTCTGGCCGTGACACTTCCTCCCTGTGGCCGGCCCGGGGAGAGCTGAGAACCAGAGAACCAACAGGAGGTGCGTCAGACCAGGGCCGCACAAGGCTGGGCCCCAAGCACTGTCCCCGCAGCCCACACAGCGACCGCAGCCTGTGGGGCACCCGGGGAGGAGAGAGGAAGAGGGAAGTGGGTGTGTCTCCCCAGAAGCCCAAGCCCGGCGGTCCTAGTCTGGACCCTGGGAGCACGAGTGGAGGAGCCTTCTCGAACCTTCTCCCACAAAGCGCCTTCCCCGAGGCTTTGGGGAACTAGTGTTGGTGGCTTTTCTTTTGAAACTCAAGTTTAAGTTTTTCAAGTCTAAGTCGCTCCTGGCCACCTCTGTCTGGCCCGAGGGTTCTCTCGTATCTGTCATCAGCCAAGAAACTGAAGCGCAGGAAGCGGTCATTCATCCACCCGGGAAACCATTCCTGAACTGCTTGGAGCAAATGCTGAGCGGAACCATGTAGCAGCAGGTAGATAGTTAAGTGTGTGTCTGTGTGTGTGTGTGTATGTGTGTTTATATGTGTGTATGTGTATATGTGTATATGTGAGTGTATGTGTGCATGTGTGTATGTGGGTGTATGTGTATGTTTGTATGTCTGTGTGTATGTGTGTTTACATGTGTGTATGTGTGAGTATCTGTATGTATGTATGTGTGTTTATGTGTGTATGTGTGTATGTGTGTATGCGTGTGTGTATGTGTGTATATGTCTGTCTGTGTATATGTGTGTGTATGTCTGTCTGTCTGTGTATGTGTGTGTATGTATGTGTGTGTATATCTGTGTGTGTATGTGTGTGTGTTTGGGCCACCCCAGCTTCCAAGCCCCATGGGGGGGGTGCTGGTACTCCCTGTGTGGTGCTTGGGCTCATTCCCAGAGGTGCTGGGTTTGGGTGTCACTTGGGGCTGGGGATCAAACCCCGGGCTCTTGCATGTAAAACACGCCCAGCAGCCCTGTGGCCCCCTCCCTGGCCTGTGTTTCGCCTTGACTCCAAATTCCCAGCCCGTCTTCCAAGGTGTGTAGTGCCCCCGCTCCCTTGCTGCGTCCCTGCGGGTCACGTCACTGTCTGACGGGTGCTGACCCGTCTGCTCGCTGACTGTCGGCAATAGGAGCAGGACAGGGAGTCGCTAGTGGGTCTGGCTGCCGCAGTCCTGAGCCTGGAACTTACGGAAGGAGCAAACACCAGCAACGGGGCAAACGGCCACGCAGGGCTGCACCCACTGGGGTTCCCGCCAGAGCATCCTACGCGTCTGGGTATGCAGACGTTTCCCACGCGCTCACGGTTTTACCTTTCTTTTCCATTTCTTTTTTGTTTTGGGTCACACCTGGCAGTGCTCGGGGCTGACTCCTGGCTCTGTGCTCAGGGATCACTCTTGATGGAGCTTGAAAGACCATATCGGGTGGCAGGGACGGAGCCTGGGTCAGCCACGTTCAAGGCAAGCGCCTCACCTACTGTCCTAGCTCCCTGGTCTCCGGCAAGCACATATTTCTTATTTGTTTTGGAGCTGTGTCCTGCAGTGCTCGGGGGCTACTCCTGCTCAGGGCTCATAGGCCTCACCCGGAGGTGTCTGAGGGGTCTCTACGGCGCCAGGAGTCAGGCCTGGGTTCCCACAGGCCAAGCGCATGCTCCAACCTTGTGCACTGTCCGCCGGCCCACAGTCATTTCTCCTCTCTGACTGCGGATTTGGGGTCCTGGTCTCGCCTCCTCCCAGGAGAACGACCTCGGGCAAGGGATAGCCCTGCCGAGTGTCAGGGTGAGGGTGGGGACCCCACGAGAGAATTTACACGTCGCCTGGCCACAGCCCCTGGCGCACAGTAGGCAAATAGCTGCTTAGCTGCTGTGCTCCGAACACAGCCCCTTCCTGCGTCTCCACGGCCGGCCGGTGACTTGAGAGGGCCGGAGAAGGGCCCGTGATGGCCAGGGGACACCGCACCCCTCTCCCACGAGCAGAGCCAGGGACGCGGGCCTCAGCTCCCAGGCGCTGCCTGCAGACCCCCGCGCGCGCTGCTCTGCTAAGCGGCCTTGACCTTGTCTCGAGTTCCGTCTGCCTCTCGCACAGGCAGACAGTGGCCCTGGCCCAGGGCTGAGCGAAGCACAAAGGAGGCTTTGGACTTTGAAATGACCCCCCGTTGCCCTCCGCTCAAGCTGTCTGGACACGGCCCCTGTGATGTGGCGTAGACACTTCCCTCCCTGAGGGGAAAATCGGGGGAGAGCGGCGGCCCAGCTGGCCGCAGAGCCCGGCTGACGGCCCGGCTGACCGCACGCGTGGCCGAGCCAGACAGAGGCACAGCTGCGGCCCCTGTGTGGCCCCGAGGGTGTCTCTGCAGCTCCACCCAGAGCCCAGCTCGGGTCTCTGTCCAGCCTGTCACCGCCGGGCCAGCTCAGCGCTGCCCGTCAGGGCTCCAGCAGGCCGGCCAGGCCGTGGCCCTTGTAGGGGGCCTGAGCCGGGTCTCTGGGCCTGATCCCTTTCTCCTTCCGGCTCCGGCACCCTGCAGCCAAGACAGCGAGCAAGGGGGGTGGAAGGCCAGGACCCCACGGGGAGCTGGAGGCTCGGAGGGTCCCTGAGCCCCCAGATATCCATCCCGGCCCTCTGGCCCACTCCTGGTTGGTATCAAGATTCTGAAAGCTTCAGATTTCAGAATTTGGCAATAAAATTGGGGGCAGGGGTGGGGACCTGTGAGCAGGTCAGCCTGTACCCGCGGGGCGAGTGCATCAGCAGCCTGACAGTGCCTGCAGCCTTCCTGACACCCCAAAATTGCCTCTGTGCCTCTTGCCGGACCCCAAAAACTTGGGACCAAGTTTCCCAAGAAATTAAATGGCCAAAAGTTAGGTATGTGGGAATCACGCCCCACAAACCACCTCCAGCTCAGCTATACAACCTCGTTATTGGCCTCGCTTCAGAGCCTCGTAAATAAATCTCAAAAGAGATCAAAAGCCGGTCATTTAGCTGCATTAACGGCCGCGATTCAGAGACTCACAAATGAATCTTGGGAGAGAGCAGCACGCCGCAGAGATGCCTCTGGACCTCGGATATTTAAAGATTTTAGAATTCCAGGAGCGTGCGGCCACTTCCACAGCCGCGTGACATCTCATAGCAAGCAATACAAAATAAATTATTTAGCATCTGCCTTAGGGGCAGACTGGGTGGTGGTGGGAAGGTGCAATGGTGGTGGGATTGGTGCTGAAATATTGATGTAAACAATTACTGTGAACAGCTTTATAAAAAATTAAATAAATAAATGGGGGGGTGTTGCTGGCCTGATTTGGGGGAGGGAAGTCTCTCTCGGCCCCTTCCTCCTGCTGGATGTGGCAGACAGGTGTGAGCACCAGAGGGATGAGTCCCAACCACTTGGGGTGGGGTGTGTGTGTGTGTGTGTGTGTGTGTGTAGGGGAAGGACGCTGATTTTTTTTCATCTTCCCTTGCAGAAAAGAACTTCAGGAGTAGTTTTTATTTTTATTTTTTAATTTTTTTTTTGCTTTTTGGGTCACATCGGGCGATGCACAGGGGTTACTCCTGGCTTTGCACTCAGGAGTTACCCCTGGCCGTGCTCAGGGGACCATATGGGATGCTGGGATTTGAACCCGGGTTGGCCGAGTGCAAGGCAAACGCCCTACCCGCTGTGCTATCTCTCCAGCCCCAATTTTTTTTTCTTTTTGGGTCACACCTGGCGATGCTCAGGGGTTCCTCCTGGCTCATGCACTCAGGAATTACTCCTGGCAGTGTTCAGGGGACCCTATGGGATGCTGGGGATCAAACCCGGGTTGGCCACTGTGCAAGGCAACCGTCCTACCTGCTGTGCTATCGCTCCAGCCCCAGGAGTAGTTTTTGTTGAATAAAATTTAGGAAGATGTGCGAGGGCCGAGAAAAAGAGGAAGTACGTGTTCAAGAGAGAACATGGATTTCTCCAGAGTGGGGGGGGGAAGCAAAGATTCCTAGAGACAAACAGGAGATACACATGTGCAAGGAAGAACACAGCTTGAGACTCATGCCGCAGATTCTAAACTGTTTGTCCCTGCGCCCAGAACCTAAACTCCCGGCAGCAGGGGCGGGCATGTGCTTACTGCCCCGAACCCTGAGCCCTAGGGCTCGGCGGACAGGGCCGGGGGGAGGCTCCTGGTGGGGGCTCTCTGCCTGCCCCCGCTGCCTTCGGGGGGCCCTGAGTTCCATCCCCACCGCACCAAGAGGTGAGTGAAAGGCACCGAGTGATCCCTGCCGTTGCTCCTGCTTCACCCTGCACGGGGCGGGCCCTGATGATGGGGCCAGCGGGTGGACACAGCACTCCTGGCGAGACACCCCCCCCCCGCCCCATGAAGGTCCTAGCCTGTCCCTCCAGGCAAGCCGGCTGCAGAGAACCCCTCCCTGAGCACCCCCGGACCTGCTCTGAGCTTGGAAATGCAACCAAGGAAGCTGCCTGTGCTCTGTGGCCTTTCTAGAAGCTTCCACTGCCAGACACCAGCCAGAAAGCGCCGTCAAGGGGTAAATGTCCATGTAAATGCCCCCACACACACACACAAACCACAGGGTCCTACCCTTCACCCGGGTCTGATCTCCAGCAGGTCTCATACTGTGCATGTGTACATGTGTGACCGTGTGTGCATACGTGTGTGCATAGGACTGTGTGTGCATACATGTGTGTGCATGTGTGACTGTATGTGCACACACGTGTGTGCAGGCGTGTGTGTGCACACATACAGTGTCCTCCCCCACTCCCAGCTCTAAGCATCCTTTTTTGTTTGGTTTTGGGGCCATACCCAGCGGTGCTCAGGGCTTACCGAGCATCCCTGGCTCTGCACTCAGCACTCAGGATCATTCATGGGGGGGCTTGGGGCACCACAGGGGGTGCCGGCAACGGAACCCGGGTGCAAGGCAAGTGCCCTCCCCGCTCTTGCTCCAGCCCCAAGTCTGAGCCTCTCTTCAGAGCCGAACCACGCTGGCAGGATCAGACCCTCACGCCCGGTGGGCTGGCGGCTTCTCCATCCACCTGCCCTGGGTTTGTCCTGGCCGTAGCCTTGTCTTTGCAGTCAGAGGCGCCGGCCGCCTGCTGAGGCCCAGACATCGCCAGGCACGCGCGGCCCAGCCTGATGCCAATCTCCAGGGGTATTTCGGTGTTTGCTTTCTCTCTTTGATCTGCCGTGCCCTGGCCGGCCAGGCCACCCCGTGTCTGGGGCAGGGGCGGAATGAGGAAGTAGCTGGCTATTGGCACCCCAAGGGGGTCCACCAGTCCTGGCAGCAGCTGGGGGTCCGGGCTGAGACGCGCGACTGAGCCTCGGAGACCCCCACAGGGCCCAGTAAACCGGAGCATTTGGAGTCACAGTTATCGTCAGCCCTGGGAGCCCCTCAGTCGCCGCACCTCTCCAGTGGGGGGGCCTTCATTTCTCAGCACCCCCAGGGGGTTCTTGGAGCCCTTCTTCCCTGCCCCAAGTAGGTTCTAGCAATTTCCCGCTGCACGGGTGGCGGGGGGGGGGTGGAGGGACAGAACTCAGGGGGCGGAGGCCAGGGAGGGGGCATATACCTGTGTGTTGGGAGATGAAGCTGAGGACGCAGAGAGACAGCTGCGGACCCCCGGGCTGAGCTGACCACCCCGCACAGGGGGAGGGGCTGCTGGCTGAGGCCGATGGGGATGGGCCTGGACACACACTGTGCGGGCCCTGAAGTCACATGTCCCTTAGCACAGGCAGACGTGACCATGCGTGTATGACCGAGCACTGGGAAGGTCACGTGTCCCTTCCCATCACCCACGCCTCCATGCCACCCCGGGATCTCACGTCCCAGCACTGAGAAGAGGCCGTCTGGGCGTGACTGGCCGTGACGCCCTGCCCCAGACTCGGGGACCTGACCCAGAGCCGGGGAACCAAGCGCCAGAAGCGCCCGACCGCGGTACCCAAGGGTGTGAGGGAGGGGGCTCCCATGCTCAAGGTCCCCAGAGCACTCCCAGGGATCCACCTCACCTGGGCGGGCAGCCTCACGCTCAGGTCCGGCGGTGCAGTTCCTGCCGGCGCCCAGCGGCCCTGCTGTGGCTGGGATAGGACACAGCGGATCTCCCGAGCGCCAGACGCCAGCTCCCGCGAGGACAGACGTGTCCCTGCATGAAGGCCTTGCTGAGAGGTGTCTGGGGACGGTCTGCTCCACGGGAAGGGGGTGGCCTTCCCTAACGGGGGTCCTCCTGCAATCCTCAGTCAGAGACTGAGGTCCTAGAGCAGAAACCAGCTGGCCCTGCCAGCACCTGGTGGCCTGTCCACACACTCAGACGGGCTGACTCTTTCCATCGGGGGCCCCGCTGCTGAGAATCAATCCCTTCCGGGGTCAGAGGGCCAGGAGAGGGGCTCAGGGGCTGGCCTTGCTGCAGCTGACGCCAGCCTACCCTGTGCCCCCGCATCACGCACGTCCCCCCGAGCCCTCCCCCAGAGTCGATAAACAGACAGAACAAGTCCCACCTGACACCATCGGCAGGTTCTTGGAAACGGCACCTTGAAGTCAAGTGACAGCTCATGAAAGTGGGTCATTGAACAAGGTTGTTACATTCAATGTGGAGGGGCCGGGGAGGTAGTACAGTGGTTAGGGCGCTGGTCTTGCAAGCCATGACCAGCGTTTGATTCCCGGCATCCCGTATGGTCCCCTGAGCTATTGCCAGGAGTGATTCCTGACTGCAGAGCCAGGAGTAAGCCCTGAGCACGGCCAGGTGTGACACAAAACGAAAAATGTTCAACATTGGCTGTTTTTTTATCATTTCCTTTTCTCCCCCAACTTCTGGGGACATGCCAGAGGGTGCGTAGGGCCCCCCAGCGGTGCGGGGAGTAGGGGCGGCAGGGCAGTGCTGGGACTCAAATCCAGGACCTCACACGTGTCAGACGTGTTCTCCCATGAACCCACCACGCTCCTGTTGGTGTTTGTTCCCGTCAAAGTTCTGAAAAAGAAGCTGAGTGAAACGCAGGTCTTGGAAGATGACCCGGTGCACAACCAGGAGACACGGAAACCCAGACTGAAGGTAAACCAAGGCACACGCAGGGCCAGTGACCCCAATCCTGCCCCCCACCCAGTCCTCCTGACCACAGGCTGTGGGCGCAGATGGCTGAAACCTGGCTTCAGGGTAGAGCATGGCCCTCGTCCCTTCCCTGGGCACAACTCTGCCCTCCAGAAGTAGAGGTGGGTTTGCAGTTACGAGGACCAGAGAGTTTGGACAAGTCCCGAGGGTCTCTCTGTGCCGGTGACCCGGCCCCCAGCTGGAGCCAGCCTGGTGTCCTGAGGGGACCCTGCTGCCTGCTTAGCGCAAAGCAGATGTCCTTGCTGGGTACCCAGGGGCTGGTGAGGCCTGTGCCCACTGCACTGTCCCTCCCCGTACCTCTGTCCCCGCTGCATCCCTGTCCCTGCACCCCTGACCCGACACCCCCCAGCCCTGTGCCCCGACCCCTGCACCCCGAAACTGCCTCCTTCCCTAAACGCGCTCTCAGCCCGTACACTCACCTCCCGGCCCTCACCCCGCCGTGGGCCCTAGCGCCATGTCAGAGATTTTACGAGTGGGGTGGGGGAGTCGGAAGGAAGGGTCACCCCCCCCCCCGCCCCTGTAGTTCCTGGCCAGAAGCAGGTGTCTCTGGCGTTCACGGCCCGAGGCTCTGTCGTGGGGGAGGGAGGCCATCTGCTCCCCTGGGACCTCACGCGGCCCGGCCAGCCCCCCTGGAGCCGTCTGCGCCTCACCAGCCAGATCCGGGCACAGCAGGCCGTGGGAACCGGGTTATCTGGGGGTGACCGCAGGACGCCCCGGGAGGAATGCGGAGGGCGCGGCCCCTCCCGGAGCTCTCCCCGAGGGCGCGTTTCTGGAAACTCACGGAGCTGCTGTTCCACAGCCGCCTGCGCCGGCCACCCACTCTGCCTGCGCCCAGGGCCCGTCCCCTGAACAAACTCTCCGGCCGGCCGTGGGGTCCAGCCCTGGTTTCTAACGGGGCGGTGCAGGGTCTGGGTTCCAGGGACTCACATGGGGTGGGAGGCTGAGAAGCGGCCTTGGAGCTTGGGAGGGGTCGTTGGCAGACAATAGAACGACGTCCGGAGAGTCTCCCAGAAAGCAGAAGCACTCAGACCGGGAGCTGGCTAGCTGCCAGGCACGGTCGGGCACTCGGTAAGGATTTTTGTCTTCTCCCAAAGGAACCGAGTTTTTCACGCCCATTTTACAGGTGAAGAAATCAAGGCACTGAGACATAAGGTAACTTTCCTCATTCAAGAACACGCAAAGGCCAGACACAGCACAGGCGATTAAGAACAGAACCTCGTGGGGTCCCCGGCCCCCCGGCCCCGCATCACTGTGCGGCAGTGGACATCATTGTGGAGCAGTGGACAAGAGTGGGGACTCTGGCCTGTGGACCAAACTGCTCAGGATTGTTTTGTACCATCTACATCTGGGGCGGAGTTTAGATCCTTTCTCCAAGGGGCCACACCCTGCAGTGGTGAGGGTGGTTTGGGAGTGCTCTCCCAACAGTGCTCCCCATGCAGGTCAGGCCTGACGGCCCCACGGTCTCTCGGGCCACCAGCACCACCCCTGTTGGTGCCGGGGGCAGAACTCAGGGGCTTGTGCCCGCAGCTGCATCCCTGGCTGGAGACGTGGCTTTCTCAGGGGGCCGGGGGCGTCCACACTGGTGGCACTCAGGGGCTACGCCCAGGTCCGCCTCTGGAGCTGCTGCTGATGGTGCCGGGGGGCCACGCCGGAGGGAGGGATTGAACCCAGGTCTCCTGCAGGCGAAGCTTGCACGCGGCCCCGGGAGCCGTGTCCTGGCCCCAGAAGGCTTCGTCCCGAAAGGCTCTGTGTTCGATTTCATGCTTTGGTCTGGGGCCACACCCAGCCGACCCCAGGGCTCACTCCCTGTTCTGTGCTCAGGGCTCGCTCCTAATGGTGCTAGAGATGGAACCAGGCTCGGGCGGCTGGGGACAAGGGTCCTGGCCCGTAGGATCTCTCCAGCCCATCTTTCGGGGGGACGCTGGGCCACACCCAGCGATGCTGAGGGGCGACTCCCGGCTCTGTGCTCCGGAGTGACCCTCGGCGGTGCTTGGGGGAGCGTGTGGTGCCGGGGGTCTGACCAGGCCCTTGGCTGCCGGCGAGGCGAGTGCTTAAACCGGAGGCGTTTCCCTCTGGCCTGGGTCTTCAGAGCCTAGAGACTCTTCCTGGAGCTTTGGGTCAAAGTTTGCCAACCTGGATAATAGGAAATTGACTTCCGGAGGCCCAGAGAGATAGTCCAGCGGTTCGGGCACTTGCCTTGCCTGTGACCAGTCCCTGGCACCCTACACGGTTCCCCCGAGCACCGCCCGGAGTGATTCTTGAGTGCAGAGCCAGGAGTAGCCCCTGAGCATCGCCGGATGTGGCTCCAAAAACAACAATAAAAATTGTTAATAGGGGCTGGAGCGATAGCACAGCGGGTAGGGCGTTTGCCTTGCACGCGGCCGACCCGGGTTCGAATCCCAGCATCCCATATGGTCCCCTGAGCACCGCCAGGAGTAATTCCTGAGTGTAGAACCAGGAGTAACCCCTGTGCATCGCCAGGTGTGACCAAAAAGCAAAAAAAAAAAAAAAAAATTGTTAATAAAAAAATAAGTTAGGAGGGCTGGAGCAATAGCACAGTGGGTAGGGCGCCTGCCTTGCATGCGGCCGACCCTGGTTCGATTCCCAGTATCCCATAGGGTTCCCTGAGCACCGCCAGGAGTAATTTCTGAGTGTAGAACCAGGAGTAATCCCTGTGCATCACCGGGTGTGACCCAAAAAGCAAAATAATAATAATAATAATAATAATAATAATAATAATAATAATAATAATAATAAGTTAGGAGAGCTGGAGCAATAGCACAGTTGGTAGGGCACCTGCCTTGCACGCGGCTGACCCTGGTTTGACTCCCAGCATCCCATAGGGTCCCCTGAGCACCGCCAGGAGTAATTCCTGAGTGTAGAACCAGGAGTAACCCCTGTGCATCGCCAGGTGTGACCAAAAAGCAAAAAAAAAAAAAAAAAAAAAATTGTTAATAAAAAAATAAGTTAGGAGGGCTGGAGCAATAGCACAGTGGGTAGGGCGCCTGCCTTGCATGCGGCCGACCCTGGTTCGATTCCCAGTATCCCATAGGGTTCCCTGAGCACCGCCAGGAGTAATTTCTGAGTGTAGAACCAGGAGTAATCCCTGTGCATCACCGGGTGTGACCCAAAAAGCAAAATAATAATAATAATAATAATAATAATAATAATAATAATAATAAGTTAGGAGAGCTGGAGCAATAGCACAGTTGGTAGGGCACCTGCCTTGCACGCGGCTGACCCTGGTTTGACTCCCAGCATCCCATAGGGTCCCCTGAGCACCGCCAGGAGTAATTCCTGAGTGCAAAGCCAGGAGTGACCCCTGTGCATCACCAGGTGTGACCCAAAAAGCAAAAATAATAATAATAAAAGAAAAGAAAAAGAAAAAGTTGACTTCTGTATTAGCAGAAAGACATATGTAAGGTGGGGGAGGCGGAGCAGGGGGGAGGCACAGTTAGCGTGTGTGAGGCCCTGAGTTCGGTCCCCAGCACCAAGAAAACAAAAGCCTCCGTCTTCCATGTGTCTCTGAACAGCACAGGGGGTGACCAGCAAAAACAAGCTTCTTATAGCCAGTGGCCAAAAAGGGAGCCGAGAAGAAAGTGGATGATCCATTTCTTTTCTCTCTTTTTTTTTTTCTTCTTTGGGTCACACCTGGCCATGCCCAGGGGTTACTCCTTGCTCTGCACTCAGATGCTCAGGGGACCGTATGGGATGCCAGGGGTCAAACCCAGGTTGGCCGCGTGCAACGCAAGCACCTTACCCACTGGACTGTCTCTATGACCCACATTTTTTTTTTTTGTATGTGTCACACCTGGCTCTGCACTCAGGAACCACTCCTGGCGGTGCTCAGGGGACCCTATGGGATGCTGGGAATCGAACCTGGGTCGGCCACATGCAAGGCAAACGCCCTACTCTCTGTGTTATCGCTCCAGCCCCCCACATTTTTTTAACTAAAGTATTTTTTTTATAGCCCAATTAGTCATTTTGTTGTAACAAGCAGGATAAAGCAATTGATTTTGTGCCTCTTACAGAGGCTTGGGGGAGTGAGTGGGAAACTGGGGACAATGGTGGCAGGAAGGTCACGCTGCAGGAGGGATTGGTGTGGGAACACTGAAACCCGAAACCACTATATTATGAACAATACTTGGTTCAAATACTTGGTAAACAGCAGTATTTAAATAAAATATAAAAACTTAAAGTTTTTTTAAAAACTCAGACTTCCCGGGGCCGGAGCAATAGTGCCGCAGGTAGGACACTCGCCAGGCACGTGCCAGCCCAGGCTTGGTCTTCAGTGCCCGCAGGGCCCCCCGGCCCACCACGAGTCTTCCCTGAGCACCGAGCCAGGAGCAGGCGTGGCCCCCAAACCAAAATAAACGAATAAGTAAAAATACATAAAATTCAAACTCTTAGTCATGACAATAATAAAAAGTTTTATTTGTAAAAGGAAAAAGATGTAAGGAAGGGCCGAGCGTTCGATTCCGCCGTGAGGGGGCTTTGGGGGTCCCTGGTCCGAGGATTGACTCAGCCCCTTCACACACACAAACTGAAGGTGGCGAAGGGGCAGGTAGGAACCGTCCGGGCCTCCTCCCGCCTCCATCCCCACCCTGGGCCCCCAGCTGGGCCATTTCCGGGCCTCGCCCTTGAACCCGGGGCTGTTTCCTGCTGTGGGTTTCCTGGGCCAGCCGTCACCCCCTCACAGCCACGCGGGTCCCTGCCCCGAGCCCCGACTCTGGGGTCCCGTGACCGGCTCTACGGGGCGGCCGTCTGTCTCAGCGCTCACGTGCGCCTTCCACGCAGCCGGCCTGGATCTCTTCCCATCTCCCGTCCCCCCCGCCCCCAGATTCCGGGCGCACGGAGCCTGGAGTGCCGAGGAGGGCAGACAAGCCTATTTGATTTCTCCTCGATCTGGCGACGTCCCCTGGTGCCAGACCCCTGACCTGCTCAGATTTCCCGGTGGAGTCAATGTCCTGGTGTCCTCCGGGACGGCAGGCTGAGGAGTGGGAGCGGGCGGCTTCTGGCCGGCGGGCCGTGAGCAGGAGGGAGCAGTCGGGACTGTGCTGGGGGGCAGTTAACCCGAGACAGCACCTTCACCTTCACTTCCGGGATGCCCAGCTCCCTCGGGGGAGTCCACTGTGCCCCGGAGGGTGCGAGTCCCGGGCCGGTCTTGGGGGCCAGGGCATCCACGACACACGACAAAAGGGGGTACCGAGGGACGGTGGGCACGGTTCAGTCCCTAGGTTCTGCAAGGGAACCCCTGGGGTGAGCCAGGCCACGTCCCCTGGGGGAGCCCCCCCCACGTTGGCCCCCATCAGAGTCAATTCCCAGAGTGCCCGTGTCCTTGTCCCCAACTCATGCCCGACGCATGCAGTTGTGCGTCACACATTTTCATCATGTTCTCTGAGGCCGCTGTGTGCAGGGGAGGGAGGACAGCGCAGCCTGCAGGGGCAAGAGGGGTCCCCGGGCAAGGCAGGGAGGTCCCAGGGGAGGGTGTGGGCGAGCCCGGTGCCTGCTCAGGCTCAGTGCTCGCTCCGCGCTGGGAGCCCTCCCCAGAGTCCGAATGCAGGATGCACTACCGTAGCTGGGAGCCTCCTTCTCAGTCTCAGGATCAGCCGTGCCTCAGTTTCCTCCCCCGTAAGATGGTAGCAACGCCTTCTTGAAAGGCAACGGGGGTGACCAGACGAGATGGTGCCGGTTTCACATTCAGCACCGAGGAGCTGCCTCGCTTCATGGGTCCCGCCCTTGGCTTCCCCCTTCGCATCTCGAGGGAATCCCGGTTCTTGCCCGGGCAAACTCGCGCGTTTCCAGGGGAAGCGGCTGCAGCGCCGCGCTCGGACAGCAGAGGGCGCGCTTGCCGCGGTCCGCTGGGGGCTGCCCCTGCTAAAGCAGGAGCCAATGTCCCGGGGTCTCCACACCCGTCGCAGGCCCCTGCTGATGCCCCAGGCGCCCGCCGGGCCGCTAGACGTTGATGAAGGAGCCCTGGTCGCCGTCGGCCGTGTCGGGCTCCACGCAGCGCCCCTTCCTCCGGGTCACCCTACGGTTCCGGTGGAACTTGGCGTAGCAGCGCAGCCCTGGGAGACGGGACGGACACGGGTCAGCGGGGCCGCAGCGGGCCCAGGTTCGATCCCTGAAACCCCATAGTCCCTGAGCACTGAGCCCAGAGTAACGCCTGAGCGTCACAGGGGCCTCTCCTGGGCGCCTCCCCACCTCTGAGCACTGACGCTGACCACTTTGGGCGTATGTATTTTGGGGCAGGTGGAGGGATGTTGGAACGCACCCAGGGGTCCTCCGCACTCAGGGGTCAGCCCTGGCAGTGTGCTGGGGACGGAGCCCGGGTCAGCTGCGTGCCTGGCTCCCCACCCCGCTGGGCTCAGGAAACACCCCCCCCCCCCCACACACACACCAGCCGCGCAGGCGCCCTTATGCCCCTGTGGGCTTTGCTGGGGGCCACACTCAGAGGTGGTGCCGTGGGACTGCTCCTAGTTCTGTGCTCAGGCACAAGGACTCTCGCCTGCATTTACGCAGGGGCACCCTCTTCCTGGCCTCACTGTTCCAGCCCTGCCCTCCGCACGGTCAGCTCAGCTTGTGGCCAGCAAGCCTGGGCTAGAACTGCTTAATTATTATTTATTTTGGCTTTTTGAGTCCCACCCGGACATGCTCAGGGGTTCCTCCTGGCTCTGCACTCAGGAATTACTCCCGGCGGTTCTCAGGGGACCATATGGGATGCCGGGGATCGAACCCAGGTCCGCTGCATGCCAGGCCAACGCCTCCCTGTGGTACTACAGCTCTGGCCCAGAACCGCTTCCCTGTGCTACTGGACTGGACCTGTGCTTCCTCAGAGCCGTGAACTCTCCACGTACTCGCACCCACCGGGTCACGGCGCCTCCCTAATTTCAAAGTCCAGCATTTATTTTTTCTTTTTTTTTGAGGAGGGGTGGCCACACGCGGCAGTGCTCAGGGTTTACTCCTGTGCTCAGGAGTCACTCCTGGTGGGGTTCTGGGGGCCATCTAAGATGCTGGGATTAAGCCCAGGTTGGCTGCCTGCAAGGCAAACACTCTACCACTGTACTATTGCTCTGGCTCCCAATATTTTTGCTTTTACTCTTTAAAAAAAAAAAACAAAAACTGGGGCTGCAGCGATAGCACAGTGGTTAGGGCATTTGCCTTGCATGCGGCTTACCTGGGTTGACTCCCAGCATCCCATTGGTTCACCCGAGCACCGCCAGGAGTTACTCCTAGTGTAACACCTGTGCATCACCGGGTGTGACCCAAAAGGCAAAAAAAAAAGTATGGGCGACACCTGGAGGTGTTCAGGTCCACATGTGATGCCAGGGATGAAATTTAGGGCATCTAAAGGAGAGAGAGAGAGAGAGAGAGAGAGAGAGAGAGAGAGAGAGAGAGGGAGAGGGAGAGGGAGAGGGAGAGGCAGGCAGGGGTGGGGTGGGGACACGGGCTGGGAAATGTGCACTGGTGGAGGGGTGGGTGTTGGAACACTGTGTGGTTTCTAGGGCATCACTCACACTGCACATATGCTTTCTTTCTTTCTTTTTGTTTTCTTTGCCACACCCAGCAGGACTCAGGGCTTACTCCTGGCTCTGTGCTCAGGGATCACTCCTGGTAGGCTTTGGGGAACCACATAACGGTGCTGGAGATCAAATCCGAGTTCAACCTGGGTCTGCCTCACGCAAGGCAAGCGCCTGACCCACCACTCTGTCTGTCCAGCCTGAGCACCTCATTCGATGAGGATGATGTGAATGAAAATGAGGCCTCGGGGCCGGGGCGGTAGGACAGCACGTAGGGCATTTGCCTTGCACGCAGCTGACCGGGTTTCGGTCTCCGGCATCCCATAGGGTCCCCAGAGCACCGTCAGGACTGATTCCTGAGTGCAGAGCCAGGAGTAACTCCTGAGCATCCCTGGGTGTGACCCAAAAAGCAAAAAAAAAAAAAAAAAAGAAAGAAAAGAAACTGAGGCCTGTATCTCGGGATGGGTGATGAACACCTGACTCCCCCCCACCCCAGGAAAAGGGGTGCTCCCTGAGTGGAGGTACGGGGTAACGTCTGCTACTTTGTTCATCCAGTATCTGCCATTCAGGAATATTTGCTGAAATACTCGGAGGTGAAGGATCTGTGAATCACCCCTTGGCGTTGCTTCAAAATCACTTGGAGGGGCTGGAGGGACAGGCAGGGGTTCACGGAGCCATGGGGGGGGGGTCACTCTTGAGCACTGCCGGGCGAGGACTCCCAAACCAAGCCCAATACCCGCTGGCGTGGAGGGTGTGCAGGGCAGAGCACGGCCGGCCATCCTTGAGACGGGCTGACGACCACGGGTCACCTCTAAACCCTCCAGCAGGGACACTTCGCCTGCCAGCCCCTGCCCCACTGCTTGGGCGTGTGAGTGTGGCCGGGTCACGCCCTTCTCTGGGCCTCAGTGCCCTCCGGGGGCCAAACTCCATCTCTCCCTGGGATGCCTTTGAGGGTGACGCACTCTCGGGCGTCTGTCTGGACACTGGACTTGCGGGGGCCCGCCAAGGGCGCCCTTCCCGGGTACCCCCCAACCTGTCCTCACGCTTGAACGCCTCCCCTGGAAGAGAATCCTGGGGTCTCGGCCTTGGCCTGGGTCCCCCTCCCCGCTCCCTCGGGTCCTGCTTCCAGAAGGGAGTGGCTCCCGCGGGCGTGTCAGGACAGCTCAGGGCGCCCGTGCCGGGAGGGGGCCGGGGTGGGGGGCCTGGGAAGGGGCCGGCCACGCTGCTCTCGTCCCGGGATGCTCCGGCCACGTGCTGCGCATACGCAGAGCAGCATCCCACCTTCCGCGCACATGCAGTCGTCAAAGCATTTGTTGTTGAGGCCTCGGTTCTGCGGGTCGCAGTGATGCTCCCGGAGGTCACAACAGGACCCTGCGGAGACAGGCAGAGCGCGCGGGGTCAGCACGGACGGTCGGGGGGGGGGGGGGGCCCCGAACTCGAGATCCAGCGCCCCCCGGCGTGGGCGAGGCTCTGGCGGCCAGGACCACCAAGGCCAGGACTCTGGATTGGTCAGAGGGGAGGTGCAGGGGCCGGAGCGCTAGTCCAGAGGGGAGGGCTCTTGCCTTGCGCGCAGATGACCGCGGGTTCGATCCTTGGTACCCGGGGTGGGGCGACTGCCCTGAGCAGCCCTGGCTGTGTGGCCCCCAAACAAGAGAAGGCCGGGGAGGGAGAGGCGGGGGCGTGGAGTGCACGTGTACTGGGAGGTCCCTGGCCCCCTCCCCTCTCAGAGGACAGATGGCCAGAGGTGCTGCGGGGACCCCAGCTCGGGTCACCATCCACCCCAGCCCTTTCTTCCTGCAGACAGTGGCTTGGCAGGGACCAGCCAGGCGGCGCCACTAACAAGGCTCAGAGGAGCCAGCCCCCCTCGGCAAGAGCCAGTGACCAGGAGAGAGGTCAGCGGGCGGCCTCCAGCTGGGGGCTCGGGCACGGTGTTCAGGGGCCTGCCCCGAAGCCCTGGCGGGGTGGTGCCACAGTGCCAGCTGCCCGGGCCGGTCCGACCCTGCCTCTCTGGCCTCGTGCCCCTCCCCTGCGTCTCTTCCTCCGGGTGGTCCCAGCGGACGCCGCTGTGTGGCACGGCAGGACCACGCCGGGCAGTGCCCAGGGGTCATTCCGGGCTCAGTGCCCGGTGCTCGAACCCCAAGTCTCAGTGTGCCACTGAGCCACATCCCCACCCGGGCCTGGCGCGTGGATGCCTGGTGGACACGACGGCCGACGCCTGGCCGTGAGGGGGGGACAAGCACAGAGCCCCCCACCCATGTGGAGTGAGAGCAAATTCACCCTGACCTGGGCGGCCAGGGCGGCAGGACCCGGGACAGCGAGGGTGGAAGGAAAGGGAAGGGACGGACCAAGGGCTGGTAGGGTGGTGAGGCCCTCACATACAGCCCTGGGCACCGCTGGGAGTGACCGCTGAGCACAGAGCCAGGAGTCCACGCGCCAGCCCTGGGTGGGGATGTGGCTCAGCGGCGTGTGTGAGACTTGAGTTCAAGCCAGGTGTAGTCAACCCCCCAAAATCAATAAAAATAATGACTGGCAGTGGCAGGAGAGTGCTGGGTAACTGGGTGGTTGGGTGAGCGGGCAAATGGCTGGGTGGCTGGGTGGGTGGGGTTCTCATCATCTTGAGAGCTGGGACACCCCTACCCCCCCCACAGCCCCCTGGCCTACTGCCATGGACAGGGTGCCTGGACGGGGTCCCTGGACGGGGGGCAGCGCGTACCTGGCAGGCAGTCTTGGTGGTGGCGGCACGTCCCCCCTGCAGCCGGCGAGGTCTCATTGCCGTCACCCGACAGCTTCCCCCGGTGTCTCTCTGGGGACAGGAAGGCCTGTGGTCAGCTGCCGGCAGGGCAGGGATCCCCGGCACGGCCAGCCGTGGCCTCCTCTGCTCTGGACAGGGTGGGCCCCGGGACCTCTCAGCTTGGGTGGGAGCCCCCCTGGTGCCGCATGCGCTACTGTGGGGGTCTCTGCTGCACTCCCCCTCCCCCGTGTGAGACTCTGGGTGCTGCCACCCGGCGTGTGACCTGGTCAGCGACACAGAGGAGGCGGAGGGGGACCCGCTCGGGGAGGAAATAAAACTAACCAACTCGCTGGGGGTGGAGCACTGCAGGCCGGTGACTGCGCGGAGCTGACGGGGGTGGGCCCTGGAGACCCCCGAGTGGAACAAAGGGGGTCCAGGGCCCTGGAGACCCAGCAGCGAGTCCCCCGGAAGTGCCCGGGAGGGCCCAGCAGGGCCCTGCAGCTGGGCTCACTTCAGCCCCACCCGCCCCACCGTGGGCAACTGCGGGCCGGGGGACCCACCTCTCCGCCCCGCGGGGGGCCAGGCCGCGAGCTTCAGGTCCTCGTAGTCCGTCCAGTCGAACAGCGCCATGTCCAGCGTGGGCATCACCTCCCCGTCGGGCCGGGGCTGGGCCTGCAGGCGGGGGGTGGGGAGCAAGGAAACGGGCTCCCAGCAGTGGACGGGGCGCCCGGCACAGGGCCGAGGGGTCCCACGACCGCAGGCCGGGAGCAGAGGGGCCCCCCGCGCCCTCTGAACGCCTTCCGGAAGGACCCCCCAAGGGAGCAAGTCAGGCTGCTCTGGCCAGGGGGTCTCCAAGGTCATGGGGACGGGGGGGGGGTGTGTCCCACCTTGTTCAGGCTGGCCAGGGGGCCCACGGACCTGCCGCCCGCCTCCCCCCGCCACGGCACAGCGGTCAGCCTCGGCTCGCCCCCCGGCTCCGCACATGGTCCCCGGAGCCCGCCGGCCTGGCCCCCCAGGACGGTCCCTCGGGCCAGGCTCCAGCCCCGCTCAGTGGCCGCTGTCCCCCACCCCCACCCCCCGCCCCGTCGGCGCCCTGAACACAGCCTGGGGGGTGTGGAAGGACGCGCAGGGCCGGGCCGGGCCCCTACCTGTGGCCACAGGGCTGTGACGGGCAGTACCAGGGACCCTTCGGTGGTGGGGGCTGCGTCCGCGGTGGTCAGGTAGAGCATGGTGGGCGCCAGGCTGGTGGAGGAGTCCTCCGGGGCGCCGTCCCCAGCCCGGGCTTCTGGGGGCTCCGCCTTCTGCATCAGGGAGCTGGGGCCCCGCACGGGCACTCGCCCTGGATGCCAGCAGGGGAGAGGGACGTGACTGCCCCGTCCCTGTGTCCAGTCCTGCTGCAAACAAGGGCCAAAGGGATCCCAGGGCGACACCGCTGGGACCCGCCTTCCCAGGGAGTGTGGGGGGGAGAGGGGAGTGGGCGGGGGCACTTCCTGGATCAACCTGTAGTGTAGCTGAGAAGGGGGCCCCCAAAGGTTCTCCTGCTAAAGTTCCAGCAAGATGGGCAGTGAGTCATCGGGAATGTCGGGACCACAAGTGGGAACTAGGGCATCAATCAAGGAGGGCTTCCTGGAGGAAGTGAAATACAGGAGCAATGTGATGCGTCGGGGAGGGGAGAGGCTTTTGAGAGGGCTGGAATGGAAGAGCCAGTGCTCCTGAAGTCCAAAAGACTGCTTCCTGGGGGTCAGTCAGCAGCCTGGGGGACCCTTAAGTCACCGTGGGAGTGGGCATTCAGCCACCTACAGGGGCTGAAATTCCAGCTCAGCAGCAGGAACCCGGGGCTGCCTGAGGTCCAAGGTCACCTCAGACCCCACCACAGAACCCTCAGACATGTGGGTGGGGGAGGGCAGTGGTCAGGGCCTAAGGGCGGGCGGGGGGCTGGGGGCAGCCAGCCTTGTCTTCGCCTTTGCCTTTTCTGGGGGTGGGGGGTCACACCCTGCGATGCTCAGGGATCACTCCTGGCAGTGCCCGGGTGACCATCTGGGATGCCAGGAATCGAACCCGCGTCAGCCGTGTGCAAGGCAAGGCCAGACCCACTGTGTGCCGCTCCCGCCCCTGTTAGCCAGGCAAGATCTGAGGTCAGCTGCTGGGCAAGTGGGGGGCAGCCCACCCCCCCAGGGCAGCACCCCAGAGCTGGAGAGACAGCCTGGCCCTGGTGCCCACTGGCATCGCATCCAGCCTGGCACCACGCTCTCTCTGGTCACTCTCCCGAGCACGCCCGGGTCACTCATGAGCACAGAGCCAGGAAGAGCCCCGAGCACTGGCAGGTGTGACCCCAGATCGTCGCCCCATAAAAAAAAAAAAAAGGGACTGGGGCAATAGCACAGCGGGGAGGGCGTTTGCCTTGCACGCGGCCGACCCGGGTTCAATCCCCGGCATCCCATATGGTCCCACAAGCACTGCCAGGAGGAATTCCTGAGTGCAGAGCCAGGAGTAACCCCTGTGCATCGCCGGGTGTGACCCCCCCAAAAAAGGAAGAAAATCAGAATGGGGGTGTGAGCGCCCCTTCACTCACTAGGAACTGGAGACTCAGGTGCGCCCGGCTCTGCCCCGCACCCGCCACACTGGCCCTTCAGGGGAGACCTTGGGTCTTGGGGACCGGAGGCTGTGCCCGCGTGTCCTCCCAATTGGCCTATGACCTGCTCCCCGCCCCCCAATTTGCTGGCAGGAGGGGGCTGAGGTGTTTCCCGGGTCACCAAACTGCCCCTCCTGGGGGTGCCCAGCCCTTGGGAGGGTCTTGTGGGCCGGGACTCGGGCCGCTGTGAACTGCAGTCAGGGGGTCGGGGGGGCCCTGGGCCTCCCCCCTCTGCCTGATGGGGAGGGTGAAGAACGAAGGAGGAAAGGGCTGGGGGTCACCCCGTGAACCCCACCCACGGTGCAGGAGGGAGAGGGCCGGGATGCCTGACTTCAGGACCCCCGCACCCTGCCTCGAGGGGTCCCCGAGTCTCCTGAGGGAGAAACTGAGGCACAGAGCGGGAGGGGCTTGGCCAGGGCCGGGCGGGGCTGGGTCTGAGAGCGGCCGGCCTGGCTCCGGGTCAGCGGGGCCAGAGAGGTGAGGCGGGCCTGTGGGAAGCTGGTGGCCTCTGCTGCCCCTCCCCCGCTCACCGCCCCGCACAGACCCTGACCCCTCATCCCTGCACCCGGCGTCCACTGTCAGACAGCTGCCCCGGCCTCACGCCGGGTCATCTGGGCCTGTGTCCTCTCCTGTCCACCCTCCCGGCCCCTCGCGGCCCCCCACCCCACCCCAGCTACCTCGGTTCAGTTTCAGCCTCTCCCTGCGTCTCCGGTGCTCCCGGCCGCGTTTCCTGGCCTTCTGTGTCCCTGGGGCCTGGCTCTCCTTCTCCGGGTAGGGCAGCGCCAGCCCCAGGAGCAGGTCCTTCTCCTGCAGCAGGCCGGCAGGCCTCTGCCCAGGCAACAGCTCCCCTGCCCCAGACAGCCTGGAGGCCTGCCTGGTGGTGGTGACCAGAGCGCCATCATGGGCCCGGCTGGGTCTGCCCGGCCCCCGCTCCTTCTTGCCCAGGCCCCTCCTGCGGTGGTGGCCAGTCTGCGGTGTCCACAGTGCCGGGCTGGGCAGGTCGATGTGATTTTTGGGGCGGTTCCGAGCAGGGGTTCCGGGTCCCAGGGAGCCAGCAGGGGTCAGCTCCAGGAGCACCAGAAGGGTGAGCACCAGCACAGAGACGGCAGTGGGGCCCGGCCGGGCCATGGGCTCCTCCCTGCGAGGAGGACAGGGAACGCGGGCTGGGGAGGCTGCTTGAAGGGGCCTGGGGGCCACCAGCAGGGGGCGCAGCTGGGCAGCCCGGCCCTTCCCTGCTCGGTTACCGGGGTGGATTCTGGGGGCGGGGGGCGCGCTTCTGGCCCTGATGCCCACCCGCACCCGTGTCCCCCGCCCTGCTCGGCCTCACCCTCCGCCAGGCCCCGGAATAAGGCTCATCTGAGCACGGACACCAGCCCGGAGCCCCAGCGTGACTCAGAATCACTGAGTCACACTCGCACGCACAGTGCTCGCCAAGAGCTCGATGGGGATTTACGTCCTGGGACCTTTGAGCAGCTCTGCTGCCCCTCTCCCTCCTCCCCCCTCCCCTTCCTGCCCCTCCCCCTTTCTTCTCTTTATCAGGCCCCACAGCTGGGGAGGGGAGGAGTCACCCGTCACCAGCATCGCGTCACTCTCAGGCCAGTGCTCGGAGCCTCCAGGGCTAAGTGGGGACGGCCTCAGCTCTGTCCCCCGCTTGGCCCACCCCAGACTCTCTCTTTCCCTCTGAGGCTCCTGCAGGATGAAGGGGGTCCGAGCCCCACCAGGGGCTGCCCCACCCGGGAAGTGCAGCCCGTCCTCGGGGCCCTCTGCCCACTCGGACACGAGGGGAGACGGGACCCAGAGACCCGGGTGGCCTGGAGGATCTAGGGGTCAAGGCTCACGGGGTCGGGGACGGAGAGACACACGGAGGGTCAGGCGGGAGCCCCGAACCCCACCAGGCGGCCACCAGCGACCACCCAAAGGCTCCGGGCACCTCTCCCCAGCCCCGAGCCCCAGCCCTGCCTCTGGGAGCTCTTACAGGGGTCCGGACCCAGGTGGGCCGCTGGTCAGTCCAGAACCGGGGGGCCGCTGGTCAGTCCAGAACCAGGGGGGCCGCTGGTCAGTCCAGAACCAGGGGGGCCGCTGGTCAGTCCAGAACCAGGGGGGCCGCTGGTCAGTCCAGAACCAGGGGGGCCGCTGGTCAGTCCAGTACCAGGGGGGCCGCTGGTCAGTCCAGAACCAGGGGGGCCACTGGTCAGTCCAGAACCAGGGGGGCTGCTGGTCAGTCCAGAACCAGGGGGGCCACTGGTCACCTTTTATGGCCTCCCTGCCCCCAGCGTCCATTCGGCTCCCGAGGTGCTTCCCTGCCTGGTGAGCGGCGTGAGGCCAGGTCCCTGCCCTGGCCGGTGGGTTCCCAGCAGCCCCTGGCCCTCCCCTGCCCTGCTCACTGCACCCCTTCCGGGGCTCCATGCCCGGCCTGGTCCCTGCGGCCCCTGCACTGCTGGGCTGGAGCCAGGGCCCGGGACACTGCCACTTCCTGCCTCGTCCCTGTCCAGGGGAGCTGTGGGCCAGTGGACACCTTGTACTCCCGCCGGGTGACCCAAGATCACCTGACCAGGAGTCCTGAGATACCCACCCCGGGGCCCTGTACCCCGATTCCAGATGCCAGCGTCTGTCCGGCTGCTGTCCCCTCCGCTCTCCCCGAGACCGGAGGACAGCTGAGCCTGTCCCGGCCACAGGGACACGAGACCCTGGTCAACAGTCTGGACGGACAGCACGCTCCCCCCGCCCCGGTCTGACGCACCCACCTTCCCCGCCCCTGGGTCCATTCCTCTCCGGGTTCCACCCTCTCCTCCAGATCCGGCCCGGAGCCCACTCCCCCAGGAGGCCTTGCTCCCCCCTCCCCGGGCAACGGGGGCTCCCCCTGCGTCCATGCCCCGTCCTGCGCCTCGCCGCTGGCCTTCTGTAGGGCCCTGGTCGAGAGGCAGCTGCTGGACTCAGTCCCCGTCGCTATCCTTGTGGCCCCTGCAGGGCTCTGGGATAAGGAACCGGGTGCGAGGGAGGGGGGTAGCCTGGGGTGCTGTGTAGGTGCTGGGGTGAGGACGGGGGCCCGTGTGTGCGGGAGAGGGGGCGGGGCCCCATGTGTGCGGGAGAGAGGGGGCGGGGCCCCTGTGTGCGGGAGTGGGGACGGGGCCCCGTGTGTGCGGGAGAGGGGGCGGGGCCCCGTGTGTGCGGGAGAGGGGGCGGGGCCCCGTGTGTGCGGGAGAGGGGGCGGGGCCCCGTGTGTGCGGGAGAGAGGGGGCGGGGCCCCTGTGTGCGGGAGAGGGGACTGCGCCCCGTGTGTGCGGGAGTGGGGACGGGGCCCCGTGTGTACGGGAGAGGGGGCGGGGCCCCGTGTGTGCGGGAGAGGGGGCGGGGCCCCGTGTGTGCGGGAGAGAGGATGGGTCCCGTGTGTGCGGGAGAGGGGGCGGGGCCCCGTGTGTGCGGGAGAGGGGGCGGGGCCCCGTGTGTGCGGGAGAGAGGATGGGTCCCGTGTGTGCGGGAGAGGGGGCGGGGCCCCGTGTGCGCGGGAGAGGGGGCGGGGCCCCGTGTGTGCGGGAGACAGGACGGGGCCCCGTGTGTGCGGGAGAGAGGACCCCGACCCGTGTGTGCGGGCTGGGCGTGCCGGGGGCAGCACTGGGGGATCCTGGCTCTGATCTGCCTCTGGCCTGCCCGCAGCATTTGTGTGCGTGGGTCTTGCCAAGATGCCAGCCTGGCACACAGCCTCTCTATGCGGCTGCTCCCGTGGCTGCAGGATGGCTCTGGCCTTGGGGGCCCCATCAGAGCTGCGACACGCGTGCCCAGCACAGAGGGGCAGTGGTCATGGCCTCCAATCTGCCGGGTCAGCCCCGATGGCCCTGCCTGGGGCCTGCTCGCAATGCCAGCTCTTGGGGGCACGGCTCTGCACCCCGAGACCCAGACTGCGAGAAGCCAGGAGTGTGGAGCCATCCTGGACCGGAGTTGTCGGGCATGTGGGGACACTCTCAGCCTGGGAACTGCCAGACGGTCTCCCGGAGCCTCCCGGGGGCGGGGAGAAGCCGGGGTCCCTCATGCACCCCAACAGGCCAGCACATGAGCTCCTGGGGGTCCCCCCTCCCTGGAAAGCACCAGGCTGCTTCCCCCGAAAAGGGGCAGAACACAAGGCCCCTCGGCCATGCCATCAGACTCTGCACCAGGCTGTTTCACACGGGGCGCCCCAGTGGGGGCGGGTGAGAGCCCGCCCCGCCCCAAGGGACCCAGCTCCGGCAGCCGAAAACCCCCACAACCCAACTGCCGCCACACTCAAGTCCACTCCCCGTGCTCTCGGGCCAGGCCTCACATACGAGTAAACATATTCCTGCACTGTGTGGCTGCTCTTGTGGCCACATGACACATAAAAAACTCCCTACCGATAGCACAGTGGGTAGGGCGTTTGCCTTGCATGCGGCCGACATGGGTTTGATTCCTCCGTCCTTCTCGGAAAGCCTGGCAAGCTACCCATGGCGTATTCGATATGCCAAAAACAGTAACAAGTCTCACAATGGAGACATTACTGGTGCCCACTCGAGCAAATCGATGAACAATGGGATGACAGTGCTACAGTACTACCCATTTTCCATAATTACCATACCATATTTGATGGGGTTCAGATAGCAGGTAACAAATCATAGAGGGAAACATATACATGCATATATACATATTTTCAGATATATATACCAAAGCTCACACCACTCAAACTTTAACAACATGATAGTGATATCCTATAGACTGTCTTAATGGCTCCTGCCCAAATAGAACAATCTTCACACTGTTTCCTATGTGAACACTTTTTTGCAAGCATGGTCAGCAGTTCTTCATAACAGACAATACGAAATATATTATTTCGGTTGTGTTTTGGGACAGGGCTTGGGGCTTGGGATGGGAAACCCCGAATTTGGTGGTGGGAAGGTGTCATGGTGGTGGGATTGGTGTTTGAACACTGAATGTCATCAAACATTGTGAACCAACTCATAAAATTAAAAAAATAAATTAAAAAAGTCATGTGGAGTTCATGCCCAATTCAACCAGCTTAATCGATGGCGGCTGAATAAATAGCAGTGCTCCTACATCATAAAAAATAAACAAATAAATAGATAATAGAAAGCTGCCAGGGAGGAGGAAGGAGCCAGGATTTACCTGGGCCCCTGGGCCAGGCCTGGGTGGGGGAAATGTGTCACAGGCAGAGGAGACAGTCCCCAGATCTCACAGGCCGGGGGCGGGGGCGAGCGGGGACTCGAGAGCTCCTCCCCCACAGTCTCTGTACTGGGGCTCTGGGGTCTCCTGGCAGCTTCCGTCCTGCTGCCTGGCGGGTTGGGGGGGTTGGGGGCTGCAGGCAGGGGGCGGTCGGTGATGCTGATAAAGCCAGCATCCCCCTCCTAGTTAGCAACTGAGTTCAGCACCAGAAACCAGAAAACGGCAGGGACGGAGGAAACTCCCCAGGCTGCCCCCTGGTCATGCCTGAGGGCGAAGAACCTTCACCGGAGACTGTCCAGCAGCTTCCCAAGAGGGACTTGCTGGCCACTCTGGGCCCGGCCAGCTGTCACTCACCCTCCAGGCCTGAGGGGCCCTCTGCAGCGCTGGGGGCCAACTCAGCCCTCCTGCATGCCCAGGGGGGCTCCAGGGCTCCGAGGGCCAGCACTCGGGGAGGGCGTTTGCCTCGAACACAGCTCACCCGGGTTCAATCCCCGGCATCCCGTACAGACCCCCGAGCCCGCCGGGAGTGATGCCTCAGCGTAGAGCCAGGAGGAAGCCCTGAGCTCCACCACCGGGTGTGGCCCCAAAATAAAATTTTAAAATAGCAGGGGCCTCCCCAGGGCCTGAGGTTTGACTTGACTTGAAAAGCCAGTGTGTGCATGTGTGTGCATGCATGTGCATGTATGTGTATAGGTGTGTATGTGTGTGTGCAGTTACGTGTATGTGTTGCATGTATGTGCATGATCGGAAGCAAGCTGCGGGGACACCCACGGAACTCCGGCAGTGAAGGCGGACTCAGAAGGGGTGAGGCTCAGAACAGCTGCCCACTGGTGCCTGTGGCCATCCGTGGCCCCCGACAGTCCTGGGCTGGCTCCCACCCACCTCCCTTGGCCTCCAGCAGCCTCAGCAGAGGGCGCTCGGCAGACCCAGCCCTCCCGGTTCCTGCCAACCGCCTCTCTCCACCCACCCCAGGTGCTTCCGTGGGGGCCTAGGAGCGGCCAAGGCACCCCCCACTCGGTCAGGGGAGGGAACGGGGCGCCCAGGAAGCGTTTGTGTGTCTGTGCCCACCCGGCTGAGCACGGCCTGTGTCCGGGGTGGGGTGATCGATGGCTTCCGTGGGGAGCGGGGCAGGACGGGCCGCCAGTGGCAGCTGCCACCATCCTAACAAAGGAGGTTTGGCTTCTGCGGGAGACCCCGGCTCGGCGGCTGCTTTTGTTATTTCCAGCTGCCTGGGAATCCCCCCCCCTCACACCTCCCAAATCCCGTGTGGGGAGTTGTGTGTGTGTTGTGTGTGTTGTGTGTTTGTGTGTGTGTTGTATGTGGAGGGGGGGTCCTTGCAGACGCTGCCTCCCCCCAGGCTGGCCCCCACACCCACAGCCGCCCTCGGAGCTCGTGACCTACTTCCTGCTACATCACAGGCCTTGATGCCCCGTCCTGCCCCCGATTACCCGAACATCCTCCCGGTGCCAGAGGGGTCGGCACCACTTGCCGGCTGTCACACCCGTCACTCCACCACACCCAGTGACACGGGGCCTGCTGTCGCACTTGGGCCCAGCCCATGTGGCACGGGATGTCTCCGGAGTGGGATGAGCCCGGGTGGATATTGGCTCCTGTTCCTCACTGCTGTGTGACAGTGGGTGAGGTGGTCCCTCGGCCTCTCTGGGCGCAGCCCCACATCTGAAAAGGGAGATGCCCCGGTGGGCATCACTTTCCGGGGACCTGCAAGTCTAGACTCGGAGCTTCCTGGGCACCATCCAGTTTAGCCTTGGAAGTGGGTTGAATCTTTCACTGAATTATTTCTTGGTTTTGTTCGGGGGCCATACCCAGAGATGCTGAAAGTTTGCTCCTGATTCTGTGCTCAGGGACCACTCCTGGTGGTGCCGGGGATTGAGCCAGGTGGGCTGCGTGTGAGGCAAGTCCCTTAACTTCCCGGACGATGTCTGTTTGTTAGTTTTGGGGTCACACCTGGTGGTGCTCAGAGATCACTCCTGGTGGGGCTCGGCGACAGTAGGGGATACTGGGGACTGAACCCAGGTGGGCCGCGTGCCAGGCAAACCCCGTCCCCGCGGTTCTATTTCTCTGGCCCCGGGGCCATGAACTCAGACTTACAGGGCCAGGGGTCAGCCCGGGTGCAGGGCTCACATCCGCAGTAGCGAGAGCAGAGGAGGGTCTGGCCACAGACGCTGAGGACACGTGCCTGGTGGCTCCTCCTGGGACCGATCCCGGTGGCGATGTTGGGGCCACGTGCTGGGGTCTTCCCCAGACCTTGCCCAGAAAGGGCAGCTCAGACCTCGGGGGCCTGCACATGCCATGCGTGTCTGGGCATGTGACCCCAGTGGGCAGGGCCAGCATGGGGGTGAGTGCGCGGCAGGGCGGGGCTGCCGAAGGCGGGAGGGGGGTCGGGGCGGGGGTCAACGGCTCTCCCAGGCTCCCCTTGGAGTCTTGCCTGGCATGCGGCCAACCTGGGTTTGATCCCTGGGACCTCACTTGGTCCCTGGAGCCCCCCCAGGAGTGGTCCCTGAGTGCAGAGCCAGGAGCAAGTCCTGAGAACCAGTGGGTGTGACCCCCCAGACGCAGAGGAGCGGGTAGGGGCAGTGCTCAGCCCTTCCCTACCGTGTGCCCTGGGCTCAGTGGGGCAAGCGGGCGGGCAGGCAGGAGAGCTGGGGCATGAAGGCCATGGAGGGTTCGGGGGCCGGGGTGTGTGTGGGGTGAAAGAGGAGAAGGCAGAGAATGCCATGGAGTTGGGTGGGTGAAGGGCAGGGTCCAGTGCCAGGCCGTCGGGCACGCAGTGGGCTTTCGAAGGAAGACGGGCTGGAGAAGGCAGGAGGCTAGACGGTGTGTGTGTTGTGTGTGTGTGTGTGTGTGTGTGTGTGTGTGTGTGTGTGTAAGCAAGTGCAAGCCCGTATGTCCTTATCCCATCCTTTCTTCTGATAGGGTATGTATGTGTATGTGTGTGTGTGTATGTATGTGTGTCTGTAAGCACATGCATGCCTATATGCCCCTGTCCCATCCTTGCTTCTGATGGGATGTGTGTATATATATGTGTGTGTATGTATGTATGTGTGGTGTTTGTGTGTGTATGTGTGTGTGTAAGCACATGCATGCCCGTATGTCCCCTCCCATCCTTGCTTCTGATGGGATGTGTGTGTGTATGTGTGTGTGTGTGTGTGTGTGTAAGCATGTGCACGCGCGTATGCCTTCAGTGCCATCCTACTGAAAAGAGAAAGGCTCGGACTGCCATGCCTGGCTGTGACTGAAAACAAAAACTCAGCCAGGGAAAGCCAGAATTCGCCTTCTAGAAGGTTCTTTCTCTCGCAAAGGGGCTCTCACCGGCCTGCCGAATCCCCCTGGGGAAGGTTGTCACCCGCTAAGACACCAGGGATGGAGACTTGGGTTTGGGTGTCAAGCCAGCAGCTCTGGGGACTCTCGGGCAATTCCCCGGAAGTGTCCAGTGATCGAGAGGCCCAGGCTGGACAGATGCCTCAGAGACCTTACCCTGGACTCCACCAGCCGTGACCCTCAAGCACCACTAGGCGTGACCCACGCCCTAAGAAGAATTAAATCGAATATTTTAGGCCATTAACTCAGGGTACCGTGATGAGTGACCAGCTGCGGGTGGGACCCCATGGGGGGCTCTGATTTCATTCTGAAAGCAGAGACGCTTTCACCCTGATTTTTTTTTAATATCTTCTACTTTTTTATTTTTATTTTTTTGCTTTTTTGGGTCACACCCAGCGATGCTCAGGGGTTACTCCTGGCTCATGCACTCAGGAATTACTCCGGATGTTGCTCGGGGGACCATATGGGATGCTGGGAATTGAACCCGGGTCAGCCGCATACAAGGCAAACGCCCTACCCCCTGTGCTATCGCTCCAGCCCCTCACCCTGATTTTTTAAAAAAGCAATTTGGGGGGCAAGCTGGGAGAGGGGCGCCACAGCGACGTGCAGGGGGCGTGCGGTCTCTGCAGCGTCCCCAGGCTGGGGCTCCCACCGGTTCCGTTCCTACTCTCCGAGGGGCGCCCAGCCTCCGCCTCCAGTCCAGGAGGCCATTCTGCAGTGGGCACCACCCACTCGGCGCCCTGTGAGGTTCAGGGGACACTGAGGCTCCGAGACGGGTCCCTCTTTGTCCAAGCGCACCCCGCAGCCTCGGTGGGCCTGGCTCCAGAGGACCCAGAGAACCAGTACCAGGACACTTGTGGGGGCGGGGGACAGGGGGGAGCAGCAGGGGAGACCGGAGGGGCGTGGCGGGAGGCACCCGAGGGGGCCCCCGGGGAGGAAGGCGCGAAGACTTGGCACGAGACCTCGATACTCCGGCCCGGGCTCCCGCCCGCGGCGCCGTCGGGGTTACCGGAGCGCGGCAGCGACCTCGGTGCCAAGCGCGGTGCGGGGAGGGGCGCGCCCAGGGGGTCTCCCCAATCCGCCCGACATCCCCACAACCCTCCCTGGCGGTCGCAGAGGACCCAAACCGGGCGTCTTCGACGCCTCGAAAGCGGCGCCTTGGGTTCCGGTCCAAAAGACCACGCGGAGACGCCGAGGCACAAAGAGAAACCGAGTCCCGGAGCCTCGCGGGGGCGCGGGCGAGCGGGAGCGGGCGGCGAGGGCCCGGTGCGGGCGTGGGAAAGTGAAGTGTCCGGCCGGGGCGGCGCCGGGGGGCGCGAGGCCGAGCAGCCCCGGCGGCGGCCCGACGGGCGCGCGGGCGGCGGGCGGGGCCGAGAGCGCGGCGAGCGCCCCGGTGCCCGGCGCGCCAGGTGGCCCACCTTTGTCCCGGCGCCCCGCCAGGTGAGGCGCGAGGGCGGGGCCGGGGGCGGGCCCAGGCCGGGCCTTACCTGTCGGGCCGGCGGGAGCCGAGCGCAGCCGAGGGCCGGAGTGGCGAGACGGGGAGCGCGCGGAGAGGTGCGCGGGCGGCGGGGAGATGCGCCGGGCGGAGCCGGGCGGGCGGGGACCGGGCGGGGACCAGGCGGGGGCGGGAGGAAGGGGCGGGGGCGGGGCGGGGGCGCCGGGGCGGGGGTCCCCGCGCGGAGGGGCGGCCCCCCCACCCCCGGCCCCGCCGCGCCCCGCGCGCTCCTGGCCGGCGCGCCCTGGCCAGCTGCGCTCGGCGCCCGGGGCCCGCTCCCCAGAGGCCTCGCCGCAGCCGCCGGCGCCGGGGCGCGGGCAGACAAAGGAGGCAGACAAAGGCGGGCGCCGCGGGGCCACCGTGCGGGCACCGGGCAAGGCGGGCCCCTTCCTCCCGGTGCGTAAGAGCCGCCGCGGCGCGGCCCGGGGCGCGAGGGACGGGGCGCGCGGGGCGCCGGCAGCGGTGGCGCAGCTGCGGCGGCCCACAAAGGGCGGTGGCGGGGGGTCCCCGGCGAACCCCAACAATAGAGCGGAGCCGAGCGCTCAGCTGCCGCCGCGTCCGGACGGGCAGGGCCCGGCGGGGCCCCAAACGGATTATTCCGCCCAGGCTGTCAGACGCGACGGGAGGAAAGCCGGGTGCAGGGGGGAGGCGGCGGGGGCCCCGCGGGGCCTTTGTGGCCGGGGAAAGTGCTCGGAGCGCGGAGGGCCGGGGTCGAGGCGGGTCGCGCTGCGTCGCGGGAGTGTGAAGGGGCGGCAGGTGGGAGCCCGGCGCTCGCGCGGCCTCACCTGTGCGTCCTCCCCGCCCCCCGCACGCGCCCTGGGGGGAGAGGCGCCGGCCCGACCCCCTGCACCCGCACCCGCGCGCGCCGCGCGGTCCCCGCGCCACGCCCCGTCCGAAGTGGCTCCGCGGCGGCGGCCCGGCCCGCGCCCCCCGCGGGGACAAAGCCGCGGCCGACCCCGGCCCATCCATCACCGCGTCCCGCGGGCCCCGGGAGTCCGGGAATGCGGCGGGATGGGTCCCGCGGCCCCCATAACTCACGGCGGGGTCAGGGGGGCGCGGGCGCAGCCACCATCAAAGAGCGGTGGGCGGCGCCCGGGAAGGGCCCACGCCCCGCCCGCCCAGCGCCCGCTTTCATTCATTCATTCACTCGAGACTGTTTCCTTAGTTCCCCCGAGCAGCGCGAGGACCGGACCCCACCGAGACTCCTAACTGGGGAAGGGGGGAGGGGTCTCAGGCAGATCCTGCTCCTGGAAAAACAAACTGCCCTGCCCGGGTTTATGGTGATTTTAGCTGCCCGGTGGGCCCCGGGATGGAGCAGCGAGCAGCAGAAGGGTCAGACTGGATTCCCGGAGAGGTGGGCCGGCCACCAGACACCTACTACGGGCCCCTCGCCCCGGGCCACGGTGGGGGCCACGGTGGGGCCCAGTTTGGCACTTGGCATCTGGAGATAGAGACGGAGTATACAGACACAGCTCTGGCTCATGGCGGTAGTGATGGGTGCCACCAGCGTGGGCCCAGGGGACACCCACGAGGAGGCAGGGACGCAGGGGGTGCCGGAACACGCCACTGGGCCAAGGCAGATTCTTGGTCCAGGAAAGGCGGGCCAGCCTCCGGTGTTCGGAGAGGAGCCGGCTGCTGGGAGGGGCCGGTGGGGGTGTGGTGTGAATGAGGCAGCCGCGAGGCCGGAACCGGGGACACAGATGCCATGGTCCAGACTGGCTTGTGGAGCAGCCGCCTGGGAGGTTCTGGAGGCCCCGGAGCAAGGCCTGGCATAGGTTTAGCGAGTCCCTCAGTCCTGAAAGGGGAGCATGGGCAGGAGGGGGCCGGGGCCCAGCGGGTGGAGGGGTGCGGAAGGAGGTGCTGGGAGCCGGGCTCTGGGACTAGGGCATGACCCTCCTGTCCCTGAGGAAGTGTGGCCAGGCCTGCCTGAGCCCGAAGCAATAGGTGGGCGGCTGGGTTCAAGGATTGCTGCTCTGGCTTGGACTGCGTCTCCAGGATTCCCGGGTCCGGGGTGCGAGAGGAAGCGTGGGCACTGGGAGGGGGCTGGGTCCTGTCCCACCCAGCTTCCCCGTCAGCGTCCCCACCTGAGTGGAATGTGGGGGTCACGTGGTCAGAGTAGAGCCATCTCGGCGGGAACAAGCGACCGCTGGGTGCTTCTGACGGGATCTGTCCACGCCGTCGGGTATCCTTCCACCCGGACAGTGGAGTGAAAGGTCAGTGCCCGCCAACCTGCGGGTCAGAAGCGCCGGGCCAGGGAGACGGCGGAAACAGTAGGTGCCACGCTGTGTGGCCGCGTCTGCAGGAACTTTTGCACAGGGACGCAGGCGGGCCCGTGGAGACGGGGCAGGAGGCCTGGTGGCCCTGGCGTGGGGGTTTCCAGCGCTCACAGGTGGTGCTCGTGCCAGTGTGCCACTCTGTTCCGCTCCACCGTCCAAAGGCATGAGTGCTGGGGCTGGAGCCTCTTGCCTTGCCCTCAGCCCACTCAGGTTCGACCCCTGCCACCCTGCAGGGTCCTCCGAACCCTGCCAGGAGTGGATCCCTGAGTATAGAGCCAGGGGTAAGCCCTGAGCATCACCAGGAGTGCCCCCCCATAAAAAAGTGTGGATACTACAGTTTATGAATTATATCTCAATAAAGGCACTAGGCTGGGGCTCAGTGGTAGAGCTTTGACCTTTGATTTTGCATGTGTGAGCCCTGGGCTCAATCCATCAGGAGAGAGAGAGAGAGAGAGAGAGAGAGAAAGGAGGGTGGGAAGGGAGGATGGAAGAAAGGAAGAAAGAAGGAAGGAAGAAAGAAGGAAGGACGAGAGAGGAAGGGGAGGGAGGGGGGCTTGTCTTGCCTTGCACACGGCCAACTGGGGTCCAGTCCCTGGTATCTCATGTGGTCCCCCGAGCACTGCCAGGAGTAATTCCTGAGTGCAGAGCCAGAGAGCCGGGAGTAATCCTTAAGCATCACCAGGTGTGACCCACAAAGCCAAAAGGAAAAGGGGAAAACAAGGAAGGGAGGAGAAGGCAGGTGGGCCTGGAGGTTTCCACAGCGGCACGTCTGCTCTGCACGCCGGAGCCCCAGGGCTTGTTCCTGGCACTGCGTGTCCCCCAAGCACCTCTGGGCATGGTACAAAAGCTAAAAGCAAAAGAAGTTACTTGCTTTTCGCACAGTGGCAGTGGGAGGCAGAGAGCTGGTCTGGGGGTAAGGCGCTGGCCTTGCATACTGTCACCCTGGTTTGATCCCCAGCGCTGTGTACAGGTCAGTGGAGCATGGCCAGGAATAATCCCTGAGCACAGAGCCAGGAGCAGCGCCAGGCGTGGCCCTGAATGTTAAGAACACAGCAACCACAGTTACTACAACTACGTGGAACAACAGTGGCCACTGGAGCTGGGTGACAGGTGGGCCCCCGGTGGCCCAGGAGCCCTCAGAGGGCCCTGAAATGCTGCGGCTTCATAGCCGGTGTTCCAGTCTGGGTAGGGGCCCAAGGGTCCCCTAGCATTAAGGGCACAGGACCTGCACAGGGAGCAGTTTGGTTGGGGGGCATGGGGGGAGGGCACGGGGTGGGGGTAGACGGGATGGGCTCTGCCCTGATGAAGGTTCAGGCGCTGCTCAGAGGCACAGCGCCGGCCCGGGCTCTGGCTCCTGGCAGTGGCAGCAGAAGCTGGGGCCGGGCGGGGTGGAGGGGGAGGAATGGTGATGGTGGGGTGGGGGCAGGGCGTGCCCAGACGCTCTGGGTTTGGAGAGCGTGACGGCATGTCCAGGGAGTTTGTTCTCGGGCTTAAAGTGTCCACGCTGAGGCTGGAGTGATAGCGCAGTGGGTAGGGCCTTGCACGCGGCCAACCCGGGTTCGATTCCCAGCATCCCATATGGTCCCCCAGCACCGCCAGGAGTAAATCCTGAGTGAAGAGCCAGGAGTCACCCCTGTGCGTGTGACCCGAAAAGCAAAAAAAAAAGAAAAAAAAAAAGTGGGGCTGGAGCAATAGCACAGTGGGTAGGGTGTTTGCCTTGCACGCAGCCGACCCGGGTTCGATTCACAGCATCCCATAGGGTCCCCTGAACGAGGCCAGGGTTAATTCCTGAGTGCAGAGCCAGGAGTGACCCCTGTGCATCGCTGGGTGTGACCCCCCCCCAAAAAAAAAGTGTCCACGCTGAGGCTGGAGCCATCGCATAGCAGGGAGGGTACTTGCCTTGCTTGGGGACAACCTAAGCTCAATCTCCAACCTAGGCCCCATCCCCACCAGGAGTGATCCCAGAGCAGTGAACCCGGAGTCAGCCCTGAGTACCACTGCGTGGAGCCCCTCAAACAAAATAAAACAGAAAAAAAGAGCGCGCTGAGCTTGGCATCCGTGTAAAAACTACCATTATATATGGGATATTTTTTTTTTTTTCCTTCTAAACGAACTTTTCTGAGACTGGAGAAACCGTGCAGCGGGGAGGACACTGACTTGCACGAGGCCCACCTGGGCTTGACCCCAGCACCCCAGGCTCGGGGGGATTCCTGCGGGCAGGGCCGGGAGAGTGGCCCCCAAGCCAAAATAAGTAAATAACAAATAAATAACTAACTAAACTCTTCTCTTGCCCCTCTCCCTCATTGGTTGCGTTGCTGTGATAACGGTCATACAGGTTGGGTCGTGAGGTTCAAGGGGGGGCTGGCATCTCTCACGCCCCCTCCCCGGGGGCTGATGTCTGCGGGCAGGGTGGGCTCACCGGGGACCCTCCTTTCTAGTTGTGCCTCCGGCGCATCCCGGCTGCAGTGGTTGCCCTGGGAGCACTGCAGGATGAGCCACAGCATCCAATGTGGTTGCGGTGCTCGCCAGGGCTGACCCTTTGCTTAGTTCCAGGCTCGCGTACATTTGGTTGTGGTACCCACAGAAAGTGCTCGCAGCAGCCCAGGGGATCCCAGCCAGAAAAGCTTCGTCACACCCGGCGGTGCTCGAGGGACCACACGGGATGCCGGGGAGCCAACGGGTCAGCGGCGCGCAAGGCAAACGAGCCCCCAGCCCCCACTCCGCCCCGGCCCCAGCTGCTCCCAGGGCTGGGGCTGGAGAAAGGCGCCGGAAGTGACGCGAAGCCGCTGCTGCGCATGCGCTCGTGTCTAACTCCCGGAAGTGCGTGTGTCTCCCTGCGCATCCCGGGGAGCACGGGCCAGGAGCAGCCCCTGAGCACCATGGGGTGTGGCCCCCTCAATGCGCACACCCAGAGAAGCCGTTAGAAGCAGGCTTCCCTGCACCCCACCACCCCGTCCCCCTGCCCATCACCCAGCTAGACGCACCGCTCTCATTGTTTAGTGTTAAGGCCTTACCTTGCTGTGCTCTGCGCTTGCTCCTGGCTCTTTGCTCAGGGCTCGCTCCCAGCAGGGCTCAGGGGACCCTATACATGTAGTGCCGGGGATCAGACCTGGGTCCACCGCGTTCAAAGCAAGTGCCACTGCGCTATCTCCTGCTCCCCCTCCCCCCCCGCCCCCCCCCCCCCGTTCTCAACATTTCAGCCCTTCGTTCTTCCTCATTCATTGAAGTACTCAGGGAGAACCTGGATAGGTGTAGACTGGACCGGAAGGATGCTAGGGCAGTGTCTGCGCAGGCTCTGGGGCCCTGGATGGGGGGCATCAGCGGGATGGTCCCAGCCTGTCTGTGGCTCACATTGCCCGCCCCCCCCCGCCGCCCCCCCCCGCCCATTCCTGGCTTGCTATTCCAGGATCCCCAGGGGGGCGGGGGGAAGGTTGGTCCCTGCTGCGGCTGCATCAAGCTAGGGGGTGGGCGCCCGGTTTTCAAAGGGCTCTGGACCCTTCACAGTTCATTCACGTGAATTGGTTGGGTGAGCTCAGAGGTGCAGCCACGCAAACCTTAGACTTGGTTCTAAAGAGCATCTGGGTTCTAAAGTGCCTTCCCTGGCGATGCTCAGGGGTTCCTCCTGGCTCTGCACTCAGGAATCACTCCTGGCGGTGCCCAGGGGACCCTGTGAGACGCCGGGGATCCAACGCAGGTGGGCTGTGTGCCAGGCAAATGCCCTCCACGTTGTACTGTCGCTCCAGCCCCCGGCCTTGCCTTTCTTGACAAGATTTTGCTGCCTCCTAGTTGCTCTTCGTTTCCCTGTACCCGTCTCCCAGGAGTAATTTTCTCTTTGTTCTCGTCCCAGACCCTTGGGTACCTGCTCCAATTGGCAAGTAAGCTTGCTCCCCACCCCCAACACCCAGCCTTCCCTCCCCACAGCCTCCTGCATATTCCTGTGTATGCAAATAACTTTGAAGACAGTCCCCCAGCAATGGGTATTCCGAAATGTAATAAATGACCCCCATAATGTAATCTGGGCCCCCACCTCTTGCCCATCCATCACGCTGATGCCATTAAGATATGAAAACCAGCTGCCGCCGAGCCCGTGCGGGAAGATGACGGATGAGTCTGCGGCTGCCCCGGCCCCCCTTGTCTTTGCTCCCATGGAACCCAGGGCCACCAGAGGCTTGGGGAACATCTGTCCAGACTGTTCATTTCACAAATGAGGAGATGGAGGCCTTCGGGGGTCACAGGGCAGCTCGCTCTCGCTCCCTCCTCATTTGTCTCCCAGCCGCCTTCCTGTTTGTGGCTGGTTCTGAATCCTGAGTCCCGAACCCAGACGTTTTCCCCAATGCAGTCTTTCTAGTTGACAGGTTGACAGGGCACCCCCGAATCAAAGACCGTCGGGCCCTCAGTTTCTTCACTGGGAAAGAGTGGATGCTGAGTCATCTGTTGTCCGAGCTTTCTCTGAAGGCCTTGCTTGTTTGCTGGATGTGGGGACTGGGTCCAGAAGCCCATGGAAGGTGGAACTGGCAACAAGCACGCACAACACCCCCCCCCAGCCCCCACACAGGGATTACTGGGCTCTGAGCTTCTCCACACTCCTCGCCCACACAACAGGGCCATTTCCTGTCACTGATGAAAGAGCCTCTGCAGGGGTCTGAGCAGAGGGGGGGGCACGATGGGGAGGGGGTCGCCTTGCACGCAGCCATCCAGGTTCCATCCAAGACACCCCACATGGTCCCTGAGCCCCTCCAGGAGTGATCTCTGAGCACAGAGCCAGGAGTGAGCCCCAAGTTCCACGGAATATAGCCAAGACACACACACACACACACACACATACACACACACACACACACACACATACTTACACACACACAGAAAACAAGAAGTGGCTGAAGCAGCTTCCAGAGAGGGACCAGAAAGAATCGTGTCCCGGGGCCGGAGCGATAGCACAGCGGGTAGGGCGTTTGCCTTGCATGCGGCCGACCTGGGTTCGATCCCCGGCATCCCATATGGTCCCCCAAGCACCGCCAGGAGTAATTCCTGAGTGCAAAGCCAGGAGTAACCCCTGAGCATCGCCAGGTGTGACCCAAAAAGCAAAAAAAAAAAAAAAAAGAAAGAAAATCGTGTCCCCTCCCCCCACACACTGCCACCATTCTGCCACTATCCCCAGTGGCCAAAGCAGCCACAAGATTGCATCTGGAGGCCTGGCTTCAGGGCACAGCTCCCAGTCGGCGGGTGAGCTGCTGGCTGGAGTGTGTGTGGAAATGGTCCCCCGGAGATGGCGTGGACAGCATCCCCATGTCCTGAGAACGTTACTGGACCCCAAATGTCCTGCTAGGTCCATCGGCTCCGAGAATAAGTCATCCAGCCCTTCCAGCTTGGCCTTGCACTTTTATTTTACTTGCTTATTTTTAATTTAATTTTGGTTTTGGTATTGGGCCACATCTGGTGAGACTCAGGGCTTACTCCTGGCTCTGCACTTAGTAATCACTCCTGGTGGTGCTGTGGGGACCCTCTGGGGTGCTGAGTGCCAGGCAAGTCGCCTACCTTCTTACTATCAATTTTAGGATAGTAAAGGCCCTGCAGCTTTAGGAAAGCCGCTTTTCCTTGGGAACAGCGCACCCCACAGGTGCTTAGGATGGTGGTGTTCGCCCTTGGGGGCTTCAGGATGGTTGGGGTAATATGAAAGGGCACCTTAAAGGGGCGTGCTGCACACAGTCTGTCGGGGGCTGGGAGCGCCCCGGGACGGGGTGGGGATAGGGGTGGGGGAGGGGGTGGGGGTGTTTAATGGTTTAATTTGGATGCAGATTCTGAGGCAGCACTGCTTTTGAGCAATGCATTGTTGCATTTGTGCTACCCGCTCCCTGCCCCCATCAGAAGGGGGGGACTGAGGGTGTTTAGGGTGAAGTGAGTTCCGGTGTCCCATGCGGGCTGTCAGCCATGCTCAATCCTCTCCTTTTGCTCCCCACCCCCAGGTGGCTTCTCAGGAGCTCTTGTGTTTGGCTCAGAGAGAGACAAGGGCCCTGAATTCGCTGTTCAGATCTGTGAACACCTTCTCCAAACTTTTTTTTTTTTTTTTTTTGCTTTTTGGGTCACACCTGGTGATACACAGGGGTTACTCCTGGCTCTGCACTCAGGAATTACCCCTGGTGGTGCTCAGAGGACTCTATGGGATGCTGAGAATCAAACCCGGGTCAGCCCCGTGCAAAGCAAACGCCCTGCCCACTGTGCTATCACTCCAGCCCCTTCTCCAAACTTTTTGTTTGTCTCAGTTCTCAGAGTGTTGAACGTGGCTCTGTGCTCCACGATCCTCCTGGTGGTGCTCAAGGGACAGTATGGGGCGCCAGGGATGGAACCTGGGTGCCCCATGCAGGGAAAGTGCTTTACCCTCTCTGCTCTTGCTCTGGCTGGTGGCCTTAGTTTTGACACCTGAAAAGTAAAGGAGCTGCAGGGGCTGTGGCTGGAACTCGGGGACAGAGCACCTGTCTCGAGTGTACGAGGACGTGGGTTCAATCCCCAGCACTGCCGCCACCACCAACAGCAATGAACTGAAGCCTGCAGTGCAGAGATTCAGAGGGTACATGGTTGCCTATTCCAGCTGTGATTTTTTTTTCTTTTTGGGCCACACCCAGCGATGCACAGGGGTTACTCCTGGCTCATGCACTCAGGAATCACTCTTGACGGTGCTCAGGGGACCATATGGGATGCTGGGAACCGAACCCGGGTCGGCCGCGTGCAAGGCAAATGTCCTACCCGCTGTGTTATCTCTCCAGCCCCTCCAGCTGTGATTTCTGCAAACCAGGAACAACTCTGAATTTGTTTGACCATCTGTAAGGTGGGATGATAAGTAAGTGGGCAGTTCGCTTCGGAGTTTATGAGGATATTAAAATTTCAAAAAAAAAAATCGGGCTAGAGAGACATCACACGGGCAGAATGCTTGCTCTGCACGTGGCCAGCCAGGGTTCCATTCCCAACATCCTGAATGTGCCCTAACCCCACCAGGAGTGATCCCTGAGCACTTTCTGCCCGGGAGGTTCCCGGGTTCCGGGAACCAGGAGAGACCCCTGGGCACCACAGGGTATGCCCCCCAAAAACAAAAACCAGGGAAGAGATGGTGCTGGGGTCAGGGAACACTTGCCCTGTGTGAGGGCTGACCTGAATCCCGAACACAGAGCTAAGGAGCAGCCCTAAGCACGCTGGGGGGCCATCTTAGAACAGAACAACAACGAAAAAACAGAAACCAAGATGAAATATCAGTTGAGTCAGTGCTTAAGGCCTGAAAGATTAATTATAGGGTTTAACACATGATGGAGTTCCAGGTTCCATCAGAATTTTGGCTGGGTGTGGCCCCTAACGCCATTGTGGGGCCAGAGCCATAGTACAGTGAGTAGAGCGTTTGCTTTGCATGGGGCTGACCAGGTTCAATTCCCGGCATCCCACATGCTCCCCATGCACCGCCAGGAATGATTCCTGAGTGCAGAGACAGCAGTAACTCCTGAGCATCGCCAGGTGTGGCCCCCAAGCCAAACAAACAAAAGAACAGAAACAGTGATCAAAAAAAAATAAGAATCAGTGCTTTGACAAGCAGTAGGTGCTCATTCCACGCTAGACGTATTTTAATATTAATATGTTTAATATTAATCTTACTTCCCGGCGTATGGGGGGGCTCCAGATGTGGCGGGAAACCCCTCTGCCCGCCCCTCCCCCACTGGCTGTGTGGCTCGGCGGGGCCCAGGGACCTGCTCTGAGCCTCTTTTACTCATTGGTAAAACGGGCACAAGGGTAGCGATTATCGTGAGCATGTTGAAGATTTAGATAATCTCTGAATTGACCCCCTCATCCCACACGCCTGATGGATGGATCGCATTGTTAGGATGCGCGTGTCCGAAAGCATTTTTTCTGCCCGGGAGGTTCCCGGGTTCCGGGTGGGGGTGGGTCCCCCACTGTCCCCGCCCTGGAGCCGGCGGATTCGCTTTCGGTTGGGCAGCTGAGCCGGGGCCGGGGCTGCAGAGCTGGCCGCAGATGTCGCTGTCCCGAGTCCCCACCTGCGCACTCCCCCGCCCCTAGCCGCGCCTCCGCCTCCGGGAGTGAGGGCAGTGCCCTGGAGAGGAACGTCGGCAGGCAGCAGAGATCGGATAAGCACAGACCAGAGCTGTCGGCTTCGCCCCCCGCCCTGCTACCCCCAGAAACCGAGGGACCCGCAGTCCGGGGCGCCGAGGCAGGGACCGCCCCGCTCTTAGTCCCGCCTCAGGCCGCCACTAAGGCTTCCGATTGGCTCCGTGATTTGTGGGCGCGGCTAGGGGCGGGCTCTAGGATCCTCCGGTGCTCCCGATTGGTTCCGCGGCCCGTGGGCGTGGCCAGGGCGGCGCTAGGACCTGCCGGCGCGCCGGGGACGTCACGGAGCGGCGCCCGGGCTGCGGGTTGAGCGGGAGGCGCGAGTGGTGCGGGTCGGACCCGGAGCCGGGCACCAGGATCCGGCTGGTACCAGGGCAGGGGGTGGCAGGGGCGGCGCGGTGTTTCCCTCCAGACAGGGGCCGGGGTCTTCGCCTCCCTGCTGTCCGGGCCTGCGGCCCCGCCGCCGTGCTGGGTTTCGTGGGCACAGCCCCGACCTCGGCTGCACCCGGCTGGAGCGGGAGCCGCGGGCAGACGCCTCCCCGGGGCAGCTGGTGTCCCCAGACCATGGCCATGGCATGAGGGGTGGACCCACAGTCGCCCCGAGCCCGTGGGGAGCTGGCGCGGGGGCTCGGGATAGGGGTCAGTGAGGGGGGCGCTCCTGCCCGGTGACCCCCGGGGCGGCCCGGGCCTCTGCAGCCGGCCTCAGGCCTGTCCCATCCCCTAGGTGGCGGGAAGGATGACCACGCTGACGCGACAGGACCTCAACTTCGGTCAAGGTAGGGCGCGGGGCGGGGCGGGGGGCTGGGCGCGTGCGGGGCGGGGCGGGGGCGGGCGGGTCCCCAGCGCCCCCCGCTTCTGCCCTGGCAGTGGTGGCCGACGTGCTCTGCGAGTTCCTGGAGGTGGCCGTGCACCTCATCCTCTACGTGCGGGAGGTCTACCCGGTGGGCATCTTCCAGAAGCGGAAGAAGTACAACGTGCCGGTCCAGGTGAGCGCCCGGACGGGCAGGGGTGCGTCGCCACGCCCCCTCTCTCCGGGGGCCCGCCCTGGCAGACAGTGGCCTCTCCTTATGGGCACCGCCCTCATCGTCCCTCTCTCTGGGACCCCCCTGCAGAAATCTAGGCGTCCGCCCTCAGATTCAGAGTGCCCCAGGGCCTGGTCACATGTGTGTTTTGTGGCCCTGGGGACCAGAGGGGGCCTTCTGCACGAGCGTGCCACTGGGCCACCCTGGGACCCCTGGTTGTGTTGAAATTATTCATTTAGCTTTTCGGGCCACACCTGGTGGTGTTTGGGGCCAGAGTCTGTGTATGGAATTGCTCCTGGCGGTGCTCAGGGGTCACTCCTGTCTGGCGCACGGGGTGGGCTGCGTGCCAGGCAGGTGTTTTAACCTCTGCACTGCCTCTCCGGCCCGTTTTAAGAAGTTCCTGCAACAGGTTTGGGGAGGGGACCACTGTAGAAGTGAGAGAGGGCCCCTGCTCCTGTCCTCACTTGCCTGATGCTCACGAACTGTCCCAGACCACCACGGGTGCAGCCCAAAGCATCAGCCCCTCTGGCCACAGCGGGTGCGAGGGGGCGCACAGGGCAAGGGGACAAAGAATCATCTTTTCCTGGGGACCCCACTGGTCATCATGGCTGTGTACGTACAGATGTCCTGCCACCCGGAGCTGAACCAGTATATCCAGGACACGCTGCACTGCGTCAAGCCACTCCTGGAGAAGGTCAGGCCCCGACCCTGCAGACCCCCACCCCTGCCCTCCGACCCCCCAGACCCCTACCCCGCTCTCCGACCCTGCAGACCCCCACCCCTGCCCTCCGACCCCCTAGGCCCCCACCCTGCCCTCCGACCCTCCAGACCCCCACCCCTGCCCTCCGACCCCCTAGGCCCCCACCCCTGCCCTCTGACCCTCCAGACCCCCACCCCTGCCCTCTGACCCTCGATACCCCCACCCCTGCCCTCCGACCCTGTGATCCTCCAGACGCCTACCCCCTGTCCTCTGACCCACCAGCCCTCTGAGCCCCGCAACCTCCTGGCCCCTCAGCTCCCCTCACCCCACTCCAGCCCCCAGCCCCCTGACCCTCAGCTCCCCAATCTCCCTCACCACAGCAGCCCGTTCTCTGCACACGAGGCCAGCACACACCTCTGAGCAAGTGGGCACGTCGGGTGTGGGGGCCGGGGTCACCCAGGCTAGTGGAGTCGCTTCTCTCGGAGACAAGGTCCTGCCTCGGAGACTTCTGGGTGCCCCTCACCCATCGGCCCCAGTTTCTACATCCATGTGCGGGGGGCCGCGAGGGCCCTGCGGGGTGGTCTCGGGGCCCTGTGTCAGCCCCCGTCCTCCCTGGGAACACCCCCCCCCCCCCCCCCCCGTCCTGAGCGTGCCCCCTCCGGGTCTCCCGCAGAACGACGTGGAGAAGGTGGTGGTGGTGATTCTGGACAAAGAGCACCGCCCGGTGGAGAAGTTCGTCTTCGAGATCACCCAGCCGCCCCTGCTGTCCATCAAGTGAGCGCCCGCCCCCCCTTCCTCTCCCCGCGCAGCACCAGCGGGCGGGTGGCCCCTCGCAGTGTCCTCTGCTGAAGGCCTGTGAGCAGCGAGACCCCGGCCTGAGACCCCGGCCTGCGCAGGCGCGGGAGCCCAGGGCTCCAGGGCAGGTGTCCAGCGGGAGGGGCAGCCCCCGGCCGGGCAGGGTGACTGGGCGCCCGAGGTGGACCCCCCTTGCTCAGGCGAGGCTCCCGGCCGCCTGGCCTGGGTCCTGGGGTGTGCGGGGGCTGGGCTGGGCCCGGGTTCTGCTGGATCTTGGCGGCCACTAGGCCTCAGCATCACCCAGGGCGCTACACCCCCAGGAAGTGCTCCAGGACAGCTGGGCGGGCCCTGAGGACCCTGGAGGGGCCGAGCTGCGGGGGGAGGGGGGGAAGGGCCAGCTGCGGGGGGGAAGGGCGGAGGCCCCCGGTGGGTGACAGGAGCTCCTCCCCTCCCCAGCGCAGACTCCCTGCTGTCGCACGTGGAGCAGCTGCTCCGCGCCTTCATCCTGAAGATCAGCGTGTGTGACGCCGTCCTGGACCACAACCCCCCAGGTGTGCTCCTGCCCGCCCTGCCCACCCCCCAACCCCCCGGGGCAGCTCGTGGCTACCATGGTTTGGTCTGCTCTCGGGACTGTTTGGCCGCACCAGGCTCTATCTTTTCCTTCCTGCCCGTTTGTTTTCTGAGAGCCCACGGCCTCCAGGAGGCCTCCCTTGATTTCACCAGGCTCCAGTCTGTGGAATCTTCTGTTGTTTTTGGGCCACGCCTGACAGTGTGGCGGGGGAATACTCCCAGCTTTGTGCTCTTGGGGTGGACTGAGTGGTGCCAGGGAGAGAACCCAGGCCTCGGGCAGGAAGAGCCTGTGCTTAGCCCACCCCTCCGGCCTTCCTGGCCGCGCCCCTGGTCAGCTGGCTCCTCTGTGGGGCTGACAGGCTGGCTGGGGGGCGGGAGGGGGCAGGCCGGGGCGTCCAGCCTGACCCCACCCTGCCTCTCAGGGTGCACGTTCACGGTCTTGGTGCACACGCGAGAAGCAGCTGCCCGGAACATGGAGAAGATCCAGGTCATCAAGGTGAGAGGCCGGTCGGGCCCTGCGGGGTGGTCTCGGGGCCATGGGGAGCCTGCGGGGTGATCTCGGGCTCTGTGCAGGTAGGGGTGCCCCTTCCTGCCTGCCACCCCCTCACCTGGGCACTTGGCGCTGAGAGGCTTCAGCGGGTGGTGACGGGGGTCCTGACCCCCCAGTTTCCGAACAGGCACTTGGGCTTCTTCAGCCCCCTGGGTACCCGCCCGGCCCAGTCCCCTGCTGCCCCCTGACCCGGGTCCCTTCTCAGGACTTCCCCTGGATCCTGGCCGACGAGCAGGACGTCCACATGCACGACCCCCGGCTGATCCCCCTGAAAACCATGACGTCAGACATCCTGAAGGTGAGCGGCGAGGGCCGAGTCCTGGCCAGGTGATGAGGGCCCGGGCCGTGTCCAGCCCCTCTGTCTCCCCGCGGCCGTCCCCTGCACCCACGCTCTGCTCCTGTCCCCCAGATGCAGCTCTACGTAGAAGAACGCGCTCACAAGAGCAGCTGAGGGTGCTGCTCCCCGCTGACACCGCGTCTCTCGGACTCTGGGGGCCCCTGCCTGGCGCAGGGCCGCGGGGCCCCGATTCCAAGTGCTCTTACTGCCTCTGCGTCAGGCCCTGGACGCCAGCGCAGGGCTGCTCAGGCCGGGGCCCTGCACGGAGGAATTCCTCCAGGAAGGCTGTGAAGGGTGCCGGGGCCCTGCTTTCTTGGCCCCCTGGGGTCTGGCCGGCCCACGCTGTCTCCAACACTGTGCTGTGAGTTGTTTCAATAAAGGGCCCCGTGGCCTGCGCCAGGGGCTCCCGGGGCGGGAGGGACAGAGCGACCCCTGACCCCCAGCCCAGGCAGTTTCTAGTGAAAATATTTATTGCAGCAAAACGTCGGCACGGGAGGGGCAACAGGGCACCACGGAGCACTGGCCTGCCGCGGGCAGGGCCCCCCGTGGGGACAGGACAGAACCTCTGCCGGAGGACGGGCCGCCCGGCAGGTCTGTGCAGCTCAGACAGGGCGGGCACTGTCCTCCGGGGCCGGGTTCAGGGCCTTCCTGGGGCTGACGGTGACGCTGCTGTTGGTGACGCGGGGCCCGTACCAGCCCGCCCAGAACTGGGTGTCCCGGCCCCCGTGCAGGAAGAGAACATGGCGCACGCCGGGCGGGTAATCCGAGAAGGTGTGCGAGACCTGGGCGGGGGGAGGGCAGGTGGCCGTGAGGCCCCGGGGCAGGGACAGTGCAGGGACCACTCAGCCCGAACGGGACAGCGCCGCGCCCTGCCCAAGGCTCCGGGCAGGAGGGCTGAGGCCGGGCGGGGAGCTCACCTCTGTCCACTTGGCGTCGTTCCACTGGTGGATGGTGACGGGTGGGTGCTCGAAGGAGGCCAGGGTGAGGTTTTCGGCCGAGGTCAGGTGCACCCACAGCCTGTAGGTGCAGCCGCAGTCTGCTCGGGGCGCGAACCTGAGGCGGGCGCGGGCGCTCAGGGCTGGGCCCGGGGAAGCAGGGACCCCTCTGCCGCCTCCGGGCACCTTGGCAACAGGGAGCGCCCCGGGCGAAGGGGCTGGCCCTGGGCTCGGCTGGGGAGGGGGTGGGCGGGGAAGGCCAGGGGCAGGGAAGTGGCTGGAGGCACGGGGGTCTCTGCGGGTGCCCATTACCAGTCCTTCACCACAATGTCCGGCCGGTACTGGTCCAGCAGCTCCTCCCAGTAGCCCATGGCTCTGAGGTCCACCAGCTGCGACTTGAGGCACAGCCTACAGCGGGGGAGGCAGAGGGCGAGGGGGAGGCTGGTGGCTGGCATTACCCCCTCCTCTCGCCCGCTCCCCCACGGACCCCGCAGGCCTGTGACCTGACCCCGCCCAGCTGCTGGGCACTCGGGTTCCCATCTGCAGGAAGTGTGACCGCTGATTCATCCGTCCGCCTTACAGCCCCCGGGGACGCGGCTAATCCAGCTCCCCGCAGGAGCGGCCCGCGCCAGCCCCTGGGCTGCCTCCTGAGCCAGGCAGCAGAGGGCCCCAGTGGGGTTGGGACCCTGACCTGCCCCCCTCGCATCCCCGGCGACGGGCCCTGCATGTCTTACTGATAGGATGTGACGAAGAACTTCTTGACTTGGTTGTTGGGAAATGCATCCTCGGGCAGCGTCTCCACCTTCCACTTGTCACCGCCATTGATGTTGATCTGCCAGGACGCCAGCCCCTCTAGGGACACCAGCCAGTCAGCCTGGGCCCGGGCCCACTCCCATCTCAGGGGTGCCCCTCCAGCACCCTCCAGCTGCAGCGCTGAACTTGAACTAGAAGGGCGAAAGTCCCCTCCCTCCAGAGGTCAGGACCCCTGATGCCCCCTTCCCCGGGTGGGTGTGGGGGTCCAGGGCTCATGAGGCGGCTACTCTGCCCCAGTTCCTGCACCCCAGGACAGAGGGCCAGCCTCTGATGGCCGCAGGGCCCCTTGCCCCCCTGCCCCCAGCCCAGCAGGCCGAGAGACCCATTTCCGGCGGCTCACGGGGCTGAGTACAAGCTCTGTGTCTGGGAGACCGGGGTCCGCCACAGCACTGCAGAGCCCCCCAGCACCGCTGGGAGCAGCCCCTGAGCACCGCCACGGGGTAGCCCCCAGCCATAAAGGGACAGAAGTCTGTCCTTAGGAAACAGGCCTTTCTAGAACATTCATCAGGAGCGCTTTTCCAAGTGCCTCCTTTGCCCCCTGAACTAGGCGTCCCTCCGTACTCCCCCGGTGGCCCGAACCCTCCATCCATCCCCCACCCCGAGAGAACTGAGGGATCAGAGGAACCCAGGAGCCCCGGGGGATCAGGATGTGGCCCGGCTGCTGGGAAGGGCAGGCTGGGCAGTGTCCACAGGAGAAGGGCGGCCACTGTGGACCCCTGAGCAGGGCAGGACCAGCCCGCACAGCTGCTGCAGTTCTGGGTCTTTGCGTAGGACTCTCACGGAACACGTTAGTGCCTCTGAAAACGGGCCAGCCCTAATTATGTCACGAGATCCTGAGAGCCCCCCTAGGAATTAAAAAAAGAGGACAGCTAAGGGACGGTGGCCACGGGCGAGGGAGGCCCAGGGGCAGATACCGTCCATCAGGTTCCTTGAAAGAGAAATGTGTGGCCCGGGGAAAAAAGAAGGAAAGAGACTGATAAGGTGGTTCTCGGGCCGGAGTACAGCGGGGAGGGCCCTGCCTTGCACACACCGAGCCGGGGTCGATCCCGAAACCCCGTGTGGTCCCCCGGGCACCACCAGGATTATAAATCCCGAGCTCAGGGCCAAGGTAACCCCTGAGCATTGCCAAGTGTGGCCCCCAAAACCAAGTTTTGGCTGATGGGAAGAGCTTCAGGAAGACGGAACAGAGGTGGGGAACACTGGTGGGGGCAGGGCAGGGCTCGGAACTGGGATGGGAGGGAGGAGGGGGAGGTCAGCAGCAGGGAGGGGTTCGAGGGAACATTCCGGCGCCCACCGGTTCCTCACCTTCCGCGCACGGGTTGCTGATGAGATTCCGGTGGAGGGTGGACAGGAAGTAGAAGACCTTCCAGTCCGTCACGGGCTGGTCGCCCTCCTTGACGACGTAGCCCTCTCGCAGGCACTTGCGCTTCCACAGGGTCACCTCGTCGATGAGGTCGCGCCAGCTGCTGCAGACGGGCCGGCAGCGCAGCAGCAGCTGGCGGGCCGGCACGTGCGTGAACACCTCCAGCAGGATGTTCTCCGGCAGCTTGTTGATGTTCACCTGGGCCATGGCGGGGCGCCGGGAGAACACGCGGGCCTGGGGGAATCAGGTGATCGTCCCTGACCAACGGGGTCGCTCCGCGGGGCCCAGGAACCGGCTAACACACCCACCTGTCTGGCAAGTGTGAGGCCGCCCCCAGCACCCGCCACGGCCCTGGGGCTCTGCCACCTGCGCCCCCTAATCCCCGCAGCCACACACCTCCTCCAGCCCCGGGCCGGGGTGCGGGACCCTGTCGTCACATCAGCAGCAAAATGTGTGTGTGTGTGTGTGTGTGTAGGGGGGAACTGGCGGGAGAATGCAGCGGTAAGGCGCTTGCCTTGCACACAGTTGACCTGGGTTCGCTCTCTGGCACCCCGTAGGGTCCTCCTTGAGCACTGAGCTACGAGTAAGGTCTGAGCGTGGCCCACACAAAGTGTAAGGGACAGATTCCCAGAAACTTCCTACTCTCTAACTTAACAGGGTTTTGGGAGGGTGTTGGGGCACACCTGTGCTCAGGGTCTACACGGGGTGCAGGAATCGAGCCAGGATGGGCCGCATGCAAGGCCAGAGCCCTGCCCGCGGCAGCGTCTCTCTGGCCTCTGCTGTCACTGTTCCTCTGTGCGAAACTGTCCCTTTGCCCTTCGGGCCCTGAAAACACAGACCGCAACCGTGTTTGAGAGACCGTGATAGAAATATGATTACGGAGCTAGGAAACAGTTCGGTAAAAGAATCCCCACATTCTTTTTTCTTTTAAAGGGTAATTTTCAGGGGCTGGAGTGACAGCACAAATAGCGGGTAGGGGTTTGCCTTGCATGCGGCCCACCCGGGTTCGAGTCCCAGCATCCCATAGGGTCCCCTGAGCACCACCACGAGTGATTCCTTGAGTGCAGAGCCAGGAGTAACCCCTGTGCATTCCCGGGTGTGACGCAAAAAGCCAAAAAAAAAAAAAAGTAATTTTCAGTCGGTGGCACAAATAAACCAAGTTTTACACTTTGGCTCTTGGGCGCTCCCTGGCCTCCTGCGTGCAAAGCAAGTGCTCGGTTATCCCTGAGCCCGACGAGATTCTGGCCAAGGCAGCGTGAACTCTGGGCTTTGCCATGTCACTTTCACGCTGTGAGTTCACTTGGATCATAAAACCTTGGTTTTCCTTCCTGGGGGGCACGCCCGGCAGTGCTCAGGGGTCTCTCAGGGTGGGGCCTGAGGGATATGTGGGCCAGGGCCTGACTCCTAGCCACACCGCACGCAAGGCAAGTGCTCAACCCACTGGACTCGCTCTCTGGCCCTTGTAAGAACATTTCTGTATCTCCCAGATTACACCAAAGCCTCACGAGCAGTGGGGTCGGCGTGGAGAAACAGATTCCCTTTGGCCCAGGAGTCTACGGACTCCCGTCCTGGGTCTGGGCATCCGGCCCAGAAAACAAAAGCAGCTGCTCATACCAACACAAGACTCAGTGGCCACTCAGTGACCAGCTGGGCAGCTGAGTCAAGGAGGGGCTGCCTGCGGGGCCTCGGCCAACTGCGCTGGGGAGCACTGCAGATGGGGGCCCACGGCAGGGTCCGTGCACACGTGGGCCTGGCCCAAGCCTGCCCTCGGCCACCTACCCTGAGCAGGACAGCCCTAGGGTTTGGGAAACAACAAACAGCCACGCCTGGGCCTGGATTTCACCAGCTGGGAGGGAGCTGCAGGAATGCTGAGGGGAGGGGTGGGAAGAGGGGAGGGGAGGAGGCCCGCTGGTTAAGGTTGTTTGTTTTTATTCCTTTCTTCGGTTTTTGGGCCACACCCGGCAGTGCTCAGGCCTTACTCCCGGCTTTGCTGTTTCTCAGAAGGCACGCGCCGCGGGAGGAGGAGGAGGGAACCCCCCCTCGCCACCCCCGACCTCCAAGCCCCCCGGGAGGCCGCCTCGCACCCCAGCCCCCGCCACCCCGCTGCCCAGAGCCGGGCCCCGCGCCCCTCCCCCCGGTCCGACGCGCGGGGGCGCGCCCATTTCTCCAACGAGGGGACGTAACCCCGGGATCCCCGTGCGCGGGGTCCCGGCGGGGGTCTCCGACCAGCCCCGCGCGCGGAGCCACCCCAGGAGCGGGCCCTGGGGTCCACGCACGCCGCCCAGCGGCCGGGCCCGGGGGCGGGGGGCGGCGCGTGGCCGGCCCCGCGGGCCCCGCTAACGCCGCCCCGCCCAGCCAGACCCCGACCTGGGCGCCGGCGGGACCCCCGCGGGACCGGCGCTCCGGGGGGGCCCTGACGCCGCGGCCGCAGCGCCGTCCTGCGGGGCCCCGCCCCGCGCGGCCCCGCCGCGAGCCGCCGCCGGCCGGGACGCCGCGCGCGGCCCGCCCCCCGCCCGCCCGGGACTCCCCCGCGCGGACCCCCGACCTGCTTGCTGGAACTCGGGCTCCCGCGCGGACGGCGGCGGACGCGCAGGCCCAGGCGCCGGCCGCTCCTAAGCTTCATTTCTGGTTCTGGAGCAGCCGGGGCGGAAGTGGGCCCGGTCCCCGCCCCGGCTGCGGCCCCTCCCCGCTGACCCGGGCCTGAGGGGCGGCTCCCACCTGCCCCAGGGCTCGGCCAGACCCTCGGCCCGGCCACCCTGCGCGTCCTCCGCAGAAAGCGGGGCGCGTTCTGGCCTTGCGGCCGGGCGCGTGCGGGCCTGCGACTTCGCCCGGTGTCTTCAGGCTCTTGGCAGAGACGCCGGGTGGAAGCGCGAGGGCGCAGAGCTGCTCCCCAGCCTGGGCACCTTCCATCCGGGGCCGGCCCGAGCCCCAGGATGCTGGACCGGACCGGGGTCGGCCCCCATTCTGGGGTGCCAGCCCCTCTCCACCTCTGCTGGCCGACTGCGGGTCTGGGCAAGGCCCCCCCCCCCCCCCCCGGCTGAAGTTTGCCCTTGCACCAGAAACCAGAGGCACAGGGGGCTGGGAACACCTTTTATTGGGATGCACACAGCAGGAGTGGGGTCTAGACACCGTGTCCTTCCGACCGCGGGGACAGGTCAGCGTGGTCCAAGGTGGGTGAGGGCCGTGACATGTTCTCCAAGCCCCGGGAAGCCTGGCCCTGGCATGGAGGTGACGAGGGATACCTGAAACTCTCCATCCACCCAGCTCCCAGACCACCCTCCCGTGTGTCCCCTTGCCCTGACCTGTCCCAGGTGACCAGATGCAGGAGCCCCCACAGGGTAGCTGTCAGCCCTCCCCCCTCCCCCCTGCATTGGAGCCCGGGGCTGCCCCTATTGTCACCAGGGCTACTCTCCGGCCACCCCGTTTGACCAGACGGAGTGTGGAGCATGGCACGAGTGTGCTGAGGGAGACCAGGCCTGGCCCCTTCTGGCACCAATGTCTGGCTGGGGGCGGGGGTGCAGGACAGAGGGACCGAGGCCTGCGACAATGGCAGAGAAGAGGCTGGTGAGGGAGACCTGCCCCAGCCCAATCAGCAGCCGGAGCACTGTAAGGGGGCCCATGCGGGCCGAGGCCTGGGGTGGAGAGTGACCCCCCAGCCTCAGCGTTCTAGGGCTGCCCAGACATGGAGGCTCTACAAGGCCACGAGACGCCAGGGAACCCGCGGGCCCTCTCTGCCAGCTGTGTTTACCAGTCAGGCCTCGGTGGAGGGCGGGGCGCGGGGGGCGTCAGGGCGGCGAGGGCCCGATGGTGATGCTACTGTTGGTGACCCTGGGACCGTACCAGCCGGCCCAGTAGTGAGTGTCCACGCCGCCGTGCTGAAACCAGATGTAACGGACGCCCGGCGGGTAGTTGGAGAAGGTGTGGGAGACCTGGGAGGGGTGGGGGTGGGGGGCGGGCAGGGGTGGGCAGAGGAGGGAGAGAGGTCAGGGCGCCCTCCCCGTGGGCGGCACTGCCTGGGTGGTCAGCGAGGACAGGCTGCACCAGGCATCAGCAGAACTGCATCGCCCCCTTGCTCTGCCTCAGTTTCCTCATCCGTCAAGCAGAGCAACATCCTGCTGGGAGAGCTGCAGCCCGAAGGGTCCTCAGGCACTCTGGCAAGTGGTCAGCACCACAGCTGGGCACCAGGATCCGGCTGGTACCAGGGCAGGGGGTGGCAGGGGCGGCGCGGTGTTTCCCTCCAGACAGGGGCCGGGGTCTTCGCCTCCCTTCTGTCCGGGCCTGCGGCCCCGCCGCCATGCTGGGTTTCGCGGGCACAGCCCCGACCTCGGCTGCACCCGGCTGGAGCGGGAGCCGCGGGCAGACGCCGCCCCTGGGCAGCTGGTGTCCCCAGACCATGGCCATGGCATGAGGGGTGGACCCACAGTAGCCCCGAGCCCGTGGGGAGCTGGCGCGGGGCCCCGGGATGGGGGTCAGTGAGGGGGGCGCTCCCGCCCGGTGACCCCCGGGGCGGCCCGGGCCTCTGCAGCCGGCCTCAGGCCTGTCCCACCCCCTAGGTGGCGGGAAGGATGACCACGCTGACGCGACAGGACCTCAACTTCCATCAAGGTAGGGCGCGGGGCGGGGCGGGGGGCTGGGCGCGCATGGGGCGGGGCGGGGCGGGCGGGTCCCCAGCGCCCCCCGCTTCTGCCCTGGCAGTGGTGGCCGACGTGCTCTGCGAGTTCCTGGAGGTGGCCGTGCACCTCATCCTCTACGTGCGGGAGGTCTACCCGGTGGGCATCTTCCAGAAGCGGAAGAAGTACAACGTGCCGGTCCAGGTGAGCGCCCGGACGGGCAGGGGTGCGTCGCCACGCCCCCTCTCCGGCCCGGCCCTGGCAGACAGTGGCCTCTCCTTGTGGGCGCGGCCCTCTTCGTCCCTCTCTCTGGGACCCCCCCTGCAGAAATCTAGGCGTCCGCCCTCAGATTCAGAGTGCCCCAGGGCCTGGTCACATGTGTGTTTTGTGGCCCTGGGGACCAGAGGGGGCCTTCTGCACGAGCGTGCCACTGGGCCACCCTGGGACCCCTGGTTGTGTTGAAATTATTCATGTAGTTTTTCGGGCCACACCTGGTGGTGTTTGGGGGCCAGAATCTGTGTATGGAATTGCTCCTGGCAGTGCTCAGGGGTCACTCCTGTCTGGCGCACGGGGTGGGCTGCGTGCCAGGCAGGTGTTTTAACCTCTGCACTGCCTGTCCGGCCCGTTTTAAGAAGTTCCTGAAACAGGCTTGGGGAGGGGACAGCTGTAGAAGTGAGTGAGGGCCCCTGCTCCTGTCCTCACTTGCCTGATGCTCACTGTCCCAGACCACTATGGGTGCAGCCCAAAGCATCAGCCCCTCTGGCCACAGCGGGTGCGAGGGGGCGCACAGGGCAAGGGGACAAAGAATCATCTTTTCCTGGGGACCCCACTGGTCATCATGGCTGTGTACGTACAGATGTCCTGCCACCCGGAGCTGAACCAGTATATCCAGGACACGCTGCACTGCGTCAAGCCACTCCTGGAGAAGGTCAGGCCCCGACCCTGCAGACCCCCACCCCTGCCCTCCGACCCTGCAGACCCCCACCCCTGCCCTCCGACCCTCTAGACCCCCACCCCTGCCCTCCAACCCTCTAGACCCCCACCCCTGCCCTCCAACCCCATATCCTCCATACACCTACTCCCTGTCCTCTTTCCCACCAGCCCTCTGAGCCTCGCAACCTCCTGGCCCCTCAGTCCCCCTCACCCGCCAACCCCCTGACCCTCAGCTCCCCAATCTCCCTCACCACAGCAGCCCGTTCTCTGCACACGAGGCCAGCACAGACCGCTGAGCAAGTGGGCATGTCGGGTGTGGGGGCCGGGGTCACCCAGGCTAGTGGAGTCGCTTCTCTCGAGACAGGTTCCTGCCTCGGAGACTTCTGGGTGCCCCTCACCCCTCGGTCCCAGTTTCCACATCCATGTGCGGGGGGCCGCGAGGGCCCTGCGGGGTCGTCTCGGGGCCCTGTGTCAGCCCCCGTCCTCCCTGGGAACCCCCCGGAGTCCTGAGCGTGCCCCCTCCGGGTCTCCCGCAGAACGACGTGGAGAAGGTGGTGGTGGTGATTCTGGACAAAGAGCACCGCCCGGTGGAGAAGTTCGTCTTCGAGATCACCCAGCCGCCCCTGCTGTCCATCAAGTGAGCGCCCGCCCCCCGCTTCCTCCCCCCGTGCAGCACCAGCGGGCGGGCGGCCCCTCGCAGTGCCCTCTGCTGAAGGCCTGTGAGCAGCGAGACCCCGGCCTGCGCAGGCGCGGGAGCCCAGGGCCCCCAGGGCAGGTGGCCGGTGGGAGGGGCAGCCCCCGGCCGGGCTGGGTGACTGGGCGCCCGAGGTGGACCCCCCTTGCTCAGGCGAGGCTCTCGGCCCCCTGGCCTGGGCCCTGGGGCGTGCGGGGGCTGGGCCGGGCCCGGGTTCTGCTGGATCTTGGTGGCCACTAGGCCTCAGCATCACCCAGGGCGCTGTACCCCCAGAAGTGCTCCAGGACAGCTGGGCGGGCCCTGAGGACCCTGGAGGGGCCGAGCTGCGGGGGGAAGGGCCGAGACCTCCGGTGCGTGACAGGAGCCCCTCCCCTCCCCAGCGCAGACTCCCTGCTGTCGCACGTGGAGCAGCTGCTCCGCGCCTTCATCCTTAAGATCAGCGTGTGTGACGCCGTCCTGGACCACAACCCCCCAGGTGTGCTCCTGCCCCCCTCCCCCTCCGGGGCAGCCCGTGGCTACTGTGGTTTGGTCTGCTCTTGGGACTGTTTGGCCACATCAGGCTCTACCTTTTCCTTCCTGCCCTTTTGTTTTCTGAGAGCCCACGGCCTCCAGGAAGCCTCCCTTGATTTCACCAGGCTCCAGTCTGTAGAATCTTCTGTTGCTTTTGGGCCACGCCTGACAGTGCGGCGGGGGAATACTCCCAGCTTTGTGCTCTTGGGGTGGGCCGCGTGGCGCCAGGGAGAGAACCCAGGCCTCGGGCAGGAAGAGCCTGTGCTTAGCCCACCCCTCCGGCCTTCCTGGCCGCGCCCCTGGTCGACTGGCTCCTCTGTGGGGCTGACAGGCTGGCTGGGGGGCGGGAGGGGGCAGGCCGGGGCGTCCAGCCTGACCCCACCCTGCCTCTCAGGGTGCACGTTCACGGTCTTGGTGCACACGCGAGAAGCAGCTGCCCGGAACATGGAGAAGATCCAGGTCATCAAGGTGAGGCTGGGCAGGGCCGTGGGGTGGTCTTGGGGCTGTCTATGGGCCAGGGGCCGCGGGGTGGTCTCAGGCTCTGTGCAGGTAGGGGTGCCCCCTCCTGCCTGCCACCCCCTCACCCGACTGCACACCTGTCCTGGCCCCACCCGGGCACGTGGCGCTGAGAGGCTTCGGCGCGTGGGGACGGGGTCCTGACCCCCAGTTTCCGAACAGGCACTTGGGCTTCTTCAGCCCCCTGGGTACCCGCCCGGCCCAGTCCCCTGCTGCCCCCTGACCCGGGTCCCTTCTCAGGACTTCCCCTGGATCCTGGCCGACGAGCAGGACGTCCACATGCATGACCCCCGGCTGATCCCCCTGAAAACCATGACGTCAGACATCCTGAAGGTGAGCGGCGAGGGCCGAGTCCTGGCCAGGTGATGAGGGCCTGGGCCGTGTCCAGCCCCTCCGTCTCCCCACTGCTCGAGGCCGTCCCCTGCACCCACGCTCTGCTCCTGTCCCCCAGATGCAGCTCTACGTAGAAGAACGCGCTCACAAGAGCAGCTGAGGGTGCTGCTCCCCGCTGACACCGCGTCTCTCGGACTCTGGGGGCCCCTGCCTGGCGCAGGGCCGCGGGGCCCCGATTCCAAGTGCTCTTACTGCCTCTGCGTCAGGCCCCGGACGCCAGCACAGGGCTGCTCAGGCCGGGGCCCTGCACGGAGGAATTCCTCCAGGAAGGCTGTGAAGGGTGCCGGGGCCCTGCTTTCTCGGCCCCCTGGGGTCTGGCCGGCCCACGCTGTCTCCAACACTGTGCTGTGAGTTGTTTCAATAAAGGGCCCCGTGGCCTGCGCCAGGGGCTCCCGGGGCGGGAGGGACAGAGCGACCCCTGACCCCCAGCCCAGGCAGTTTCTAGTGAAAATATTTATTGCAGCAAAACGTCGGCACGGGAGGGGCAACAGGGCACCACGGAGCACTGGCCTGCCGCGGGCAGGGCCCCCCGTGGGGACAGGACAGAACCTCTGCCGGAGGACGGGCCGCCCGGCAGGTCTGTGCAGCTCAGACAGGGCGGGCACTGTCCTCCGGGGCCGGGTTCAGGGCCTTCCTGGGGCTGACGGTGACGCTGCTGTTGGTGACGCGGGGCCCGTACCAGCCCGCCCAGTACTGGGTGTCCCGGCCCCCGTGCTGGAAGAGAACGTGGCGCACGCCGGGCGGGTAATCCGAGAAGGTGTGCGAGACCTGGGCGGGGGGAGGGCAGGTGGCCGTGAGGCCCCGGGGCAGGGACAGTGCAGGGACCACTCAGCCCGAATGGGACAGCGCCGCGCCCTGCCCAAGGCTCCGGGCAGGAGGACTGAGGCCGGGCGGGGAGCTCACCTCTGTCCACTTGGCGTCGTTCCACTGGTCGATGGTGACGGGTGGGGGCTCGAAGGAGGCCAGGGTGATGTAGTCGGCCGAGGTCAGGTGCACGCGCAGCTCATAGGTGCAGCCGCAGTCTGCTCGGGGCGCGAACCTGAGGCGGGCGCCAGCGCTCAGGGCTGGGCCCGGGGAAGCAGGGACCCCTCTGCCGCCTCCGGGCACCTTGGCATCAGGGAGCGCCCCGGCGAAGGGGCTGGCCCTGGGCTCGGCTGGAGAGGGGGTGGGCGGGGAAGGCCAGGGGCAGGGAAGTGGCTGGAGGCACGGGGGTCTCTGCGGGTGCCCATTACCAGTCCTTCACCACAATGTCCGGCCGGTACTGGTCCAGCAGCTCCTCCCAGTAGCCCTTGGCTCTGAGGTCCACCAGCTGCGACTTGAGGCACAGCCTGCAGCGGGGGAGGCAGAGGGCGAGGGGGAGGCTGGTGGCTGGCATTACCCCCTCCTCTCGCCCGCTCCCCCACGGACCCCGCAGGCCTGTGACCTGACCCCGCCCAGCTGCTGGGCACTCGGGTTCCCATCTGCAGTAAGTGTGACCGCTGATTCATCCTCCGGCTTACAGCCCCCGGGGACGCGGCTAATCCAGCTCCCCGCAGGAGCGGCCCGCACCAGCCCCTGGACTCTGGGCCTCTGGGCTGCCTCCCGTCCCCGAGGCCCAGCCCCTGGGCTGCCTCCTGAGCCAGGCAGCAGAGGGCCCCAGTGGGGTTGGGACCCTGACCTGCCCCCCTCGCATCCCCGGCGCCGGGCCCTGCATGTCTTACTCAAAGGATGTGACGAAGTACTTCTTGACTTGGTTGTTGGGAAATGCATCTCCGTGCTCCCCGGGCAGCGTCTCCACCTTCCACTCGTCACCCCCATTGATGTCGATCTGCCAGGACGCCAGCCCCTCTAGGGACACCAGCCAGTCAGCCCGGGCCCGGGCCCGCTCCCATCTCAGGGGTGCCCTCCAGCACCCTCCAGCTGCAGCGCTGAACTTGAACTAGAAGGGCGAAAGTCCCCTCCCTCCAGAGGTCAGGATCCCTGATGCCCCCTTCCCCGGGTGGGTGTGGGGGGTCCAGGGCTCAGGAGGCAGCTACTCTGCCCCAGTTCCTGCACCCCAGGGCGGAGGGCCAGCCTCTGATGGCCACGGGGCCCCTTGCCCCCTGCCCCCAGCCCAGCAGGCCGAGAGACCCATTTCTGGCGGCTAATGGGGCTGAGTACAAGCTCTGTGTCTGGGAGACCGGGGTCCGCCACAGCACTGCAGAGCCCCCCAGCACCGCTGGGAGCAGCCCCTGAGCACCCCCACGGGGTAGCCCCCAGCCATAAAGGGACAGAAGTCTGTCCTTAGGAAACAGGCCTTTCTAGAACATTCATCAGGAGTGCTTTTCCAAGTGCCTCCTTTGCCCCCTGAACTAGGTGTCCCTCCGTACTCCCCCGGTGGCCCGAACCCTCCATCCATCCCCCACCCCGAGAGAACCGAGGGATCAGAGGAACCCAGGAGCCCCGGGGATCAGGATGTGGCCCGGCTGCTGGGAAGGGCAGGCTGGGCAGTGTCCACAGGAGAAGGGCGGCCACTGTGGGTCCCTGAGCAGGGCAGGACCAGCCCGCACAGCTGCTGCAGTTCTGGGTCTTTGCGTAGGACTCTCACGGAACACGTTAGTGCCTCTGAAAACGGGGCCAGCCCTAATTATGTCACCAGGTCCTGAGAGCCCCCTAGGAATTAAAAAAAGAGGACAGCTAAGGGACGGTGGCCACGGGCGAGGGAGGCCCAGGGGCAGATACCATCCATCAGGTTCCTGGAAAGAGAAATGTGTGGCCCGGGGAAAAAAAGAAGGAAAGAGACTGATAAGGTGGTTCTCGGGCCGGAGTACAGCGGGGAGGGCCCTGCCTTGCACACACCGAGCCGGGGTCGATCCCGAAACCCCGTGTGGTCCCCCGAGCACCGCCAGGATTATAAATCCCGAGCTCAGGGCCAAGGTAACCCCTGAGCATTGCCAAGTGTGGCCCCCAAAACCAAGTTTTGGCTGATGGGAAGAGCTTCAGGAAGACGGAACAGAGGTGGGGAACACTGGTGGGGGCAGGGCAGGGCTCGGAACTGGGATGGGAGGGAGGAGGGGGAGGTCGGCAGCAGGGAGGGGTGCGAGGGAACATTCCGGCGCCCACCGGTTCCTCACCTTCCGCGCACGGGTTGCTGATGAGATTCCGGTGGAGGGTGGACAGGAAGTAGAAGATCTTCCAGTCCGTCACGGGCTGGTCGCCCTCCTCGACGACGTAGCCCTCTCGCAGGCACTTGCGCTTCCACAGGGTCACCACGTCGATGAGGTCGCGCCAGAGGCTGCAGACGGGCCGGCAGCGCAGCAGCAGCTGGCGGGCCGGCACGTGCGTGAACACCTCCAGCAGGATGTTCTCCGGCAGCTCGTTGATGTTCACCTGGGCCATGGCGGGGCGCCGGGAGCACACGCGGGCCTGGGGGAATCAGGTGATCGTCCCTGACCAACGGGGTCGCTCCAGGGGGCCCAGGAACCGGCTAACGCACCCACCTGTCTGGCAAGTGTGAGGCCGCCCCCAGCACCCGCCACGGCCCTGGGGCTCTGCCACCTGCGCCCCCTAATCCCTGCAGCCACACACCTCCTCCAACCCCGGGCAGGGGTGCGGGACCCTGTCGTCACATCAGCAGCAAAACGTGTGTGTGTGTGTGTGTGTGTGTGTGTGTAGGGGGGAACTGGCGGGAGAATGCAGCGGTAAGGCGCTTGCCTTGCACACAGTTGCCCTGGGTTCGCTCTCTGGCACCCCGTAGGGTCCTCCTTGAGCACTGAGCTACGAGTAAGGTCTGAGCGTGGCCCACACAAAGTGTAAGGGACAGATTCCCAGAAACTTCCTACTCTCTAACCTAACAGGGTTTTGGGGAGGGTGTTGGGGCACACCTGGCCGTGCTCAGGGTCTACACGGGGTGCAGGAATCGAGCCAGGATGGGCCGCATGCAAGGCCAGAGCCCTGCCCGAGGCAGCGTCTCTCTGGCCTCTGCTGTCACTGTTCCTCTGTGCGAAACTGTCCCTTTGCCCTTCGGGCCCTGAAAACACAGACCGCAACCATGTCTGAGAGACCGTGATAGAAATACGATTATAGAGCTAGGAAACAGTTCGGTAAAAGAATCCCGACATTCTTTTTTCTTTTAAAGGGTAATTTTCAGGGGCTGGAGTGACAGCACAAATAGCGGGTAGGGGTTTGCCTTGCACACGGTCAACCTGGGTTCGAGTCCCAGCATCCCATAGGGTCCCCTGAGCACCACCACGAGTGATTCCTTGAGTGCAGAGCCAGGAGTAACCCCTGTGCATTCCCGGGTGTGACGCAAAAAGCCAAAAAAAAAAAAAAAAAGTAATTTTCAGTTGGTGGCACAAATAAACCAAGTTTTACACTTTGGCTCTTGGGCGCTCCCCGGCCTCCTGCGTGCAAAGCAAGTGCTCGGTTATCCCTGAGCCCGACGAGATTCTGGCCAAGGCAGCGTGAACTCTGGGTTTTGCCATAATGTCACTTTAATGCTGTGAGTTCACTTGGATCATAAAACCTTGGTTTTCCTTCCTGGGGGCCACGCCCGGCAGTGCTCAGGGGTCTCTCGGGGTGGGGCCTGAGGGATATGTGGGCCAGGGCCTGACTGCTAGCCACACCGCATGCAAGGCAAGTGCCCCACCCACTGAACCTGCTCTCTGGCCCCTGTAAGAACATTTCTGTATCTCCCAGATTACACCAAAGCCTCACGAGCAGTGGGGTCGGCGTGGAGAAAGATTCCCTTTGGCCCGGGAGTCTACGCACTCCCATCCTGGGTCTGGGCATCCGGCCCAGAAAACAAAAGCAGCTGCTCGTACCAATACAAGACTCAGTGGCCACTCAGTGACCAGCTGGGCAGCTGAGTCAAGGAGGGGCTGCCTGCGGGGCCTCGGCCAACTGCGCTGGGGAGCACTGCAGATGGGGGCCCACGGCATCTTCACCCAGCCAGCAGCAGGGTCGGTGCGCAGGTGGGCCTGGCCCAAGCCTGCCCTCGGCCACCTACCCTGAGCAGGACAGCCCGAGGGTTTGGGAAACAACAAACAGCCACGCCCGGGCCTGGATTTCACCGGCCGGCCTGGATTTCACCGGCCGGGAGGGAGCTGCAGGAATGCTGGGGGGAGGGGAGGGGAGGGGAGAGGGGAGGGGAGGAGGCCTGCTGGTCAGGTCTTTTTTTTTTTTCCTTTCTTTGGTTTTTGGGCCACACCCGGCAGTGCTCAGGCCTTACTCCCGGTTTTGCAACTCTGCAACTCAGGAATTAAATCCCGGCTCCGGGGAGCACGTGGGGTGGCGGGGCTCGAACCCGGGTCTGGCAGCGCAAGGCACGCGCCCTCCCCGCCGGGCTGTGCCCGGCTTTGCTGTTTCTCAGAAGGGACCCGGAGAGTCCCTTCGCGTGGGGCCGTGCCCGTGCACGCGGGCCTCCGCCTAAATGCTCGGGCGGGGCGCTTCCTGCCCGCAGGGCCGCGCCCCGGGCTCCGCCCCGCGTACCCGCCGCCCGGGACGCCGCGGGGCACGCGCCGCGGGAGGAGAAGGAGGAGGGAACCCCCCTCGCCCTCCCCGACCTCCAAGCCCCCCGGGAGGCCGCCTCGCACCCCAGCCCCCGCCACCCCGCTGCCCAGAGCCGGGCCCCGCGCCCCCCGCCCCGGCCCGACGCGCGGGGCGCGCCCGTTTCTCCAACGAGGGGAGCGTAACCTCGGGATCCCCTTGCGCGGGGTCCCGGCGGGGGTCTCCGACCAGCCCCGCGCGCGGAGCCACCCCAGGAGCGGGCCCGGAGGTCCACGCACGCCGCCCAGCGGCCGGGCCCGGGGGACGGCGCGTGGCCGGCCCCGCGGGCCCCGCTAACGCCCCACCCGCCCGGCCAGACCCCGACCTGGGCGCCGGCGGGACCCCCGCGGGACCGGCGCTCCGGGGGGGCCCTGACGCCGCGGCCGCAGCACCGTCCTGCGAGGCCCCGCCCCGGCGCGTCACGCGCGCGCCCCGCCCGCCCCGCGCGGCCCGGGCGCGAGCCGCCGCCGGCCGGGACCCCGCGCGCGGCCCGGACCCCGCGCGCGGCCCGTCCCCCGCCCGCCCGGGGCGCCCCCGCGCGGCCCCCCGACCTGCTCGCCGGAACTCGGGCTCCCGCGCGGACGGCGGCGGACGCGCAGGCCCGGGCGCCGGCGTCTCCTACAGCCTCATTCCTGGTTCCGGAGCAGCCGGGGCGGACGTGGGGCCGGTCCCCGCCCCGGCCGCGGCCCCTCCCCGCTGACCCGGGCCTGCGGGGCGGCTCCCACCTGCCCCAGGGCTCGGCCAGACCCTCGGCCCGGCCACCCTGCGCGTCCTCCGCGGAAAGCGGGGCGCGTTCTGGCCTTGCGGCCGGCCGCGTGCAAACCTGCGGCTTCGCGCAGTGTCTTCAGGCTCTTGGCAGAGACGCGGGGCGGAAGCGCGAGGGCGCAGAGCTGCTCCCCAGCCTGGGCGCCTTCTATCCGGGGCCGGCCCGAGCCCCAGGATGCTGGACCGGACCGGGGTCGACTCCCATTCTGGGGTGCCAGCCCCTCTCCACCCCTGCTGGCCGGCTGCGGGTCTGGGCAAGGCCCCCCTCCCCCGCTGAAGTTTGCCCTTGCACCAGAAACCAGAGGCACAGGGGGCTGGGAACACCTTTTATTGGGATGCACACAGCAGGGGTGGGGTCCAGACACCGTGTCCTTCCGACCGCGGGGACAGGTCAGCGTGGTCCAAGGTGGGCGAGGGCCGTGACATGTTCTCCAAGCCCCGGGAAGCCTGGCCCTGGCATGGAGGTGACGAGGGATACCTGAAAATCTCCATCCACCCAGCTCCCAGACCGCCCTCCCCTGTGTCCCCTTGCCCTGACCTGTCCCAGGTGACCAGGTGCAGAAGCCCCCACAGGGTAGCTGTCAGCCCTCCCCCCTCCCCCCTGCACTGGAGCCCGAAGCTGCCCCTATTGTCACCAGGGCTACTCTCCGGCCACCCCCTTTGACCAGACGGAGTGTGTAGCATGGCACGAGTGTGCTGAGGGGGACCAGGCCTGGTCCCTTCTGGCACCAATGTCTGGCTGGGGGCGGGGGTGCAGGACAGAGGGACCGAGGCCTGAGACAATGGCAGAGAAGAGGCTGGTGGGGGAGACCCGCCCCAGCCCAATCAGCAGCCGGAGCACTGTAAGGGGGCCCATGCGGGCTGAGGCCTGGGGTGGAGAGCGACCCCCCAGCCTCAGCGTTCTAGGGCTGCCCAGACGGGGAGGCTCTGCAAGGCCATGAGACGCCAGGGAACCCGCGGACCCTCTCTGCCAGCTGTGTTTACCAGTCAGGCCTCGATGGAGGGCGGGGCGCGGGGGGGCGTCAGGGCGGCGAGGGCCCGATGGTGATGCTGCTGTTGGTGACCCTGGGACCGTACCAGCCGGCCCAGTAGTGAGTGTCCACGCCGCCGTGCTGAAACCAGATGTAACGGACGCCCGGCGGGTAGTTGGAGAAGGTGTGGGAGACCTGGGAGGGGTGGGGGTGGGGGTGGGGGGCGGGCAGGGGTGGGCAGAGGAGGGAGAGAGGTCAGGGCGCCCTCCCCGTGGGCGGCACTGCCTGGGTGGTCAGCGAGGACAGGCTGCACCAGGCATCAGCAGAACTGTATCGCCCCTTGCTCTGCCTCAGTTTCCTCATCCGTCAAGCAGAGCAACATCCTGCTGGGAGATCTGCAGCCCGAAGGGTCCTCAGGCACTCTGGCAAGTGGTCAGTACCACAGCTGGGCAGCAAGGACCAGTCGCGCGGGAACCACAGGCCACGTGATCACAGGAGTCCGAGGCGGGCACCGGCCACCGTCCAGGGCAGGTTCTAGGGTCCAGGCCCTCTCCAGCGCCGGGCAGCACTGGCCTGGATCAGGAACTGGCACACCACGGCCTCGGGACCCACTGCCTATTTTTATCAAGTTTTATTGGAACACAGCTATCTGCATTTGGTTACATTGTCTAAAGCTACTTCCATTAACACAAAGACAGCACTGAACAGATACGACAGAATCATCTGCACAAACTGAAATTCTTCTTCCAACCCCCCATCTGAGCCTAAAATCCTTACCTGGGGCCTTTTTTAAGCAGGAACAATTAATAATAGGAACAAGGAACAACAGCAAATGCCTTGACCCCTGCGGGTCTGAAGGGACCGTCACCCTCTCTCTGCGGGGCCTCGGACACGCTCAGCGCTGAGAGCTGGCACGGCGGCTGCAGCTGGGGGCAGCGTCCCCCCCTGCCCCTGGGACAGGACACACACCTCCCGCCACTTGGCGTCGCTCTTTTTCTGGATGGTCGCGGGGTCTGGCTGGAAGGTACCCAGAGGCGCGTGCGCGGACGACAGCAGCTGGACGCACAGCTGGTACTTGGACCCGCAGTCTGGCCTGGCCGCGAACCTGCAAGCAGAGGGGCCAGCCGGTCAGGGCCTGGGAGGTGGGGGGCAGGGTGGGGGGCGGGGCGCCGGAGTGGCAGCCCCCCCCCCAGCCCCTCGCCCCAGGCACTCACCAATCCTTGACCTCGATGTCCGGCCGTGTGGTGTCCATCAGCTCCTCCCAATACCCTTCGGCCTTGAGGTCCACCACCTGGGACTTGAGGCAGGTGCTGGGCGGGGGGGCACGCAGGGGAGCAGTGGGAGGGTTTGGGGCTCATCACTAGGGCCCTGGGGGGCTAGGACGGCCTGTCCCCGAGCGGGAGAGGCCCCAGGATGGAGTGACCTGGGCTTACCCGCCCCACCCTCGGGCCTTGTATCTTACTAATAAGAAGTCACGAAGTATCTCTTGACCTGGTCATTGGGGAATTCCTTCCTCTGGTCTCCGGGCAGGTTCTCCACCTTCCACTCGTCCCCTCCGTTCACGTCCAGGCTCCAGAATTCAAAGCCCTCTGTGGGGAGACAGGGGTCCCCGCGTCAAAGGGTGGCCCCTCCAAGGTTACCGGTAGCCCCAGAGCCCGCCTCCCATTAGCTGCTACCCGCGCATCCCCAGCCCAGGTCCCAACACTGCCCCCCAGTGAAACCAGTGGAGCCTGGCTTCCCAGCTGTGTCATCAGTGGGCTGTGTGACCCCAGGTAAATGGCTTTACCTCTCTGCACCTTGGTTTGTCTTCCACGGACTGGGCTCAGAGCAAGGGCTGTGCAGGTTTTTTCATTATTTTTTTTTTGGGGGGGAGGGGCACACCTGGCAATGCTCAGAGGTCACTCCTGGCTCTGCACTCAGGAGAAACTCCTGCTGGTGCTCAGGGGACCATACGCAACGGTGGGGATCAAACCCAAGCTGGCGTATGCAAGGCGAATGGCCCACCTGCTGCACTATAGCTCTGGCCCAAATCACTATTTTATTTTGCGGGTGTGGGAGCGGGGAGGTTGGGCCACACCCAGCAATGCTCAGGGAACACTCCTGCCTCTGCACTCTGGAACTACTAGTGGAGCTCTGAGACCATAGGGGCTGCTGGGGATCAAACCGGGGCTGGCTGCGTGCAAGGCAACGGCCCTTCCCAAGGTACTACCTCCAGCCCCTGTGCAGTTTTCTGTAAAGATCAAAAATAATAAAAAACACAAATATATATAATACATAAGTATATACTTTTATATATAAAACATTTATATATAAAATATATAAATTATGTATATATTACGGGGAGTTGGGTCAAAGCTGGCAGCGCTCAGGGATCATGCCTGGTGGGGCTCAGAGGCCCATATGGGGGTGTCAGGGATCGAACCCAGGTGGGCCTTGTGCAAGGCAAGTGCCCTTCCTGCTGTAGGGTCGCTCCGGCCCCCACACGTTCACCCTGAGAGAACCCTCTAGCAGGCTCTGGACTCCTCGGCCGGGATTTGGCGCAGGGACCGTACAGGATGACAGCAGCAGCTTAGGAGCGCGGCTGGCGGTGGGGGCGCGTCCAGGGCGGCAGACGTCAGAGACGCCAGAGCTGCTGCGTCATCACTCCGAAGCGTGGCCTGGGGCTGGACACCCAGGCTCCCACTGCAGCCCAGGGCCGAGCCCAGGTCAGGACAGAGCAGCAAAGAAGGGGCTGTGACCCCCTTACAGAGAACAGGGGGTCTCCCCTGCTGCCACAGGCAGGGCCCTTGGTACCCTCCGGGCCGGTGCCAGGACCAGCCGTGCAGTCTGGGAACCGGGCCAACAAAACACCAACTCTGATTTTCTGTATCTTGGGCACAGTTAGTCCCAACTGGCTGCTGACACTGAGTCCCAGGCAAGGTCACCAGGGAAACAAACAGTCTGAAGAGTGGGATAAGAAATGCCACTTGTGGGGCTGGAGCAACAGCACAGCAGGGTAGGGCGTTTGCCTTGCACGCAGCCAACCTGGGTTCAATTCTCAGCATCCCATAGGGTCCCCCGAGCACGGCCAGGGGTAATTCCTGAGTGCATTGTCAGGAGTAAACACTGAGCATTGTTGGGTGTGACCCAAAAAGCAAAAATAAATAAATAAATAAATAAGAAATGCCACTTGTGACCTCAGTTTGTGCATCTGAGAAATGGTTCTACGCCACCGTCCCCACCTTACAGGCCCACAGTGAGAGTGAGGGAGTGAAAGCACTAAAGGGCCTGGCCAGCAGGAGGTGCCGAGTACAGGGACAGTGTGTGTGTGTGGGGGGGGGGGGGGGGCGCGGGCGGGCTGACCCTGCTCCAAGCCGCACCTTCAGCGCAGGGGTTGTGCAGGAGATTCCGGCGCAGGCTGCGCAGGAAGTAGAAGACCTTCCAGTCGGCCACGGGCTGGTCCCAGTCCTCGGTGATGAAGCCCTCTCGCAGGCACTTGCGCTTCCACAGGGTCACCACGTCGATGAGGTCGCGCCAGAGGCTGCAGACCAGGCGGCAGCGCAGCAGCAGCTGGCGGGCCGGCACGTGCGTGAACAGCTCCAGCAGGATGTTCTCCGGCAGCTCGTTGATGTTCTCCACCGCCATGGCTGTGCCTCCTGGGGTGAGGGAGAGCTGTGCTAGGGGGCCACCGCGCCGGCCACCCGGGTTCCATCCCCAGCATCCCAGTGGGTTCCCCGCGCCCAGCCAGGAGTAACCCCTGAGCATCGCCGGGTGTGGACCAAAATATTTTTAAAAATTTAAAAATTAAAAAAAAATTTTTTTAATTGAAAAAAAAAAAAAGCTGCACTGGACACTGGCCTCTCTCCAGCAAGGCCGGGGTGGAGATCCCCGACCCGCTTCTGCTGTTTACTCTCTCTGGAGTCATGTGTCCGGGGGGGCCTTCGTGTCGTCCCCTGTAAAATGCAGCCAGCGAGGGGCTTAGCTCCTGGGGTGGGCTAACAGGAGCATCTGATACGGGATTTGTCAGTAAAGGTGAGTTCGTCCCCCTCATCCCCTGAGCTCTGAGTCTTGTTTACGGGCCACCCCGGCATGCCCAGGGCTTCCACTAGCCCTTGAGTTCAGGGACCACTCCTGGCGGGGGCTCGGGGGACCCCACGGGATGCCCGGGATCGAGCCCGGGTCGGCCCTGCCAGCGGTCCTGTCCCTGCGCCCAGGGCGCTGGTTTTGAGGGCTCCCGCACCACGGGCCTTGAAAGGAGGCTGCGGAGGCCGGGAGGGGAGCCAGGACCTGCCCAGAGGTCAGGGACACCGGCCCGGGGCAGGACGGAGCCCGAGTCCCGTGGTCCAGAGCCTTCTCTCCGTCCCCGTCCTCCCAAGTCAGAAGGCGGGGGCCCGTGGGGGGCTGCGCGGGGCACGCACCCCCGGCTCCGGGCAGGGCCCCAGGGCGCAGGCCTCGCCCTCCCGATCGCGGGGGGCGGCGGGAAAGCGCCTCCGCGCCCCCCGCCCCGCGCCGTGAGGGCTCCGGGGTCGCCGCCCGCCTCCCCCCACCCCGCGCCGGGCCTTCCAGGCGCGCCCCCCACCCGGCTCGGCGCCCGCGCACCAGTGGCAGCCCCAGCTCCGGCGCCTGGCCTGCGCCGCCCGGCCCCGCCGGCTCACGTACTCGCCGCGGCGCTCCCGGCACCCACTCCCACGGGCCCCGGCGCCCACCCCCACGGGCGCCCGCGCCGCTGCGTGACCCCGCTGAGACGCCGCCGAGGACGCCTGCGGGAGTCAGAGCAGACCCCGCCCCCGCCGGGCCCCGCCCCCAGGACCCCGGCCCTCCAATCGGATCTCGCCGCTCAAAGCCTGGCTCCAATCAGGTCCCGGCGTCGCTCAGGCCCCGCCCCCGAAGGCCGCCGGCCAGGCCCCGCCCCGCGCTGCTGCGGCTCGCTCTGTTCCCGCGTCGCGCTCCTACGTGCGGGGCCGGGGACGCCGACCCCACTCCTCGGCCCCGCGGCCACGTAACGTGCACGGTTACCCGGGGGCGCGTGTGTGGGGCGCCCCGACCCCCTCCCTCCGCCGGGCCCGCTGCCCGCATCCTCCGTTTGACCCCAGACTCTCCTTGCCCCCTTCGCCTCTTCCCAGCACCCACCCCAGGGGGACGCCGGGAGACGCGCCCCCTCCCCCCGCGATCGGACCCCCCCTAATAAAAAAAAAAAAGCAGAAAGCAAACACTGCTGACCTTTCCCAGCCTCCCGGTCGGCCGGGAAACGGGCGCGGGCCGGCGGGGCGGCGGGCGCGGGCGAAGGCGGGGCGGGGGCCGAGGGGCGGGGCGGGGGCCTTTAAGAGGCGCGGCCGCCGGCCCCGACCCAGACGCGGGCAGCGCCTGGACTCGCCGTCGCCGCCGGACACCGGCCGCCCCGCAGCGCTCCGGCCCCTCCTCTCGCGACCGCCCTGTGCAGCGATGGACGGAGACGGTGACCCAGGTAGCCGCCGCCGGACCCGCTCGCTGCAGCCAGGCGCTGCTTGCCACCCGGGCCGGGGCGGCGCGGCAAACTTCCACCCAAGCAGAAGCCCTTAGGAGCGCGGGGGGTGGTCTGGGGCCGGCAGGAGGGGAGGGAGGGAGGCTCGAGGGGGCCCTCGACCCGGGAAACCGCACGGGAGTGGCCCCCCTGCCTCCCTCCTGGCCCCCAGGGGCTGAGGACCCGCGCCCCGCGACTCGGGGGGAGGTGGCTGCCACCCGTCCTGCCCTTCATCAACTTCTGCTCGTCCGCCGCGCTCCGTGGCTTTCCTGGGGTTCCCGGTCTCTCCCCACCCGGGCCTTCCCCGGGCTCGCGTGTCCCGAGGCGCTGCCCTTCGCCCAGTGGCTGGACGCGGGAGATGGGGCAGGCGCCGGGCTTTGGGAGACTGCCCCGTCATCTTGTCTGGCACAGAGACCCAGCCCCCCAACCTGTCCTCGCCCGGGGCTGCGCCTGCAGGGGTGCCTGCTGAGTCAGGGGGAGCAGCCCTGCAGACTCCCCTGCAGAGCCCCCACCGCTGGCTCCTCGCAGACCCTGGTGTGTGCGTGTGTGTGTGTGTGTGTGCATGTGTGTGTGGCATGTACAGGGGTGGCACTGCCTAGGGACAGTCATGGGGCCAAGCCCCCTCTCGGCCCGGAAAACCCCAGCTTTGTCAGCTCCCCACCCATCCACAGGCCCTGGGCCACGCCCTTTCGAGGGTCCCCGAGGGGCTCCTCCTTTTTTCCAGGGCCCCCACCTATTCCCTGGACTCTGGGTCCAGCCCCCCGTGAGTGGAGGCCTGGCCCAGGAGAGCCAGATAACTTTCCGAAGGCAACAATGTGGGGGTTGTGTGGGTTCAAGCGGGGGGCGGGGGGCCCGTAACCAGATCTGGGGCCGGAGTGCCAGCCTGGGGCCAGGAGGGGGGACAGGGTGAGGTGCACCTTTCAGAGGAGCATCAGGTGTCCTGGGGCCAGGGCAGGGGGAGGGGGTGGCGAGGTGAGGACACGGGCCCGGCTCCCCGGAGAGGCCGGCGCTGGACAGCAGGCGGTACCCTCGCTCCTCTTCCTTCACCTCAGTCTGCTGAGTGGCCGAGGGACGTCAGCTAAGCCTCTCTGGGCCTGTTTGCCAAAGAAACCGAGGTGGCAGGGGCCGGAGCAATGACCCAGCGGGTAGGGCACTTGCCTTGCACGCGGCCAACCCGGGCTCAGTCCCCAGCACCCCAGATGGTCTCCCGAGCCCCGCCAGGAGTGATCCCTGAGTTCAGAGCCAGGAGTAAATCCGCGCCAGGTGTGGTGTGCACTGCCCACCCCCCCCAAAAAAAAAAACCCAAAGGTTCCCCAGATCCCACACCGCGGGGATGTGGCCAGAGCAGCTAGTGACGGGGTTGGAGGGCAGGTACTACGGCGGGGAAGCGCTCGCCGTGCACGCAGCTGGCCCAGGCTCGCTCCTCGGCAACCCCGGCCAGGAGGAACACCTGAGCACAGAGCCAGGAGTAAGCCCTGAGCACCGCCACGTGTGGCCCGGGGCAAAAGAAACCTGCCGGCGCTGAAGGGCGGTTGCTGTGTGGACGCGCTTCCCTAAAGGGGGCTGGCTGGGGGCTGGCTGGGGGCTCTGTGCGCCCCGGGGGCTGCCCAGGCTCCGGCCCCGCGCGCATGCGCGTCTGCGTGTGTGCGTGTGTGCTGCATGCGAGGAGGCAAATGGCCCCAGGGCTGGCCTGGGCTTTGCCAGCGCTGCCCCACGCACCCCCTCTCTGGGTCGGGAGACGCGGCGTCTCCCAAAGCGGCTCACTCTGCCCGCCCCCCTCCGGGACTCCCCCGCCTCTCCTTGTCTGCTAACTCGCGCTTGTGGCCGGGGTCCAGGGGACTGCAGCTCGCAGCTCCTCTACCATTCAGCACGGCCAGTCCCCTCCCCAGCGCGCGCTGAGTGACTAGGCTCCAGGGTGAACCCCGGGAGAGATCGTCCAGGGACGAGGTGCTTGCTTTGATGCATGTGGCAGACACCACTAGTGGTCCCTGAGCACAGAGCTGGGAGTAGTCTCCGAGCGTTCCCCCTACATACCAACCAAACAAAAAAAGATGGACAAGTCCCATTGTACAGATGAGGAAACTGAGGCAGGGGAGGAAAAAAGGCGAGGCTCCTGCTTCTGAGCTCTGACGCTCGCTGCAGGTCCCCCCCCCCCATCGAGGTCTCACAGCTCGATGGCTGGCTGGGCACCCACCTCGGGACATCAGCCCCATCTCCCTGCCCCCCCTTAGATCGCTGAGACCCCCATCAGTAGCAGCAGTGTGACCTTGGCCCTTGGCAGTGACACTTCACATCTCTGATCTGCACATCCGGCAGCACCCGAGATGACTTTGGGGGCCACACCCGACAGAGCTCGGGGCTTACTCCTGGCTCTGGGCTCAGATCACTTCTGGGGGCTGGGGGACCACAGAGGGTGCTGGGACTCGGACCCGGGCCAGGCACATGCAGGGTCAGCGCCCTCCCTGCGGGACCATTTCTCTGGCTCTGACTCTCGTTTGCATCCCACACCTGGTGGCACCATGCTCCTGGCTTTGTGCTCAGGGATCACCCTGGGGGACATGTGGGGTGCTGGGGGTCGAACTGGGGCATCGACACAACTGCCTTATCCCTGTGCTCTCAACGGGCCCATGCAAGCGAGTTTTTTGGAGGCGCAGGAGGTTATCCCACTGCTCTTATGCCAGCAGCCTGGGGTCACAGCCAGCTGCGACCCCTCATTGGCTAAGTGCTCCTGGCGGGCTCACCGCAGTCAGCTGGCCACAGCCTGAGGGAGGGACAACCTCGAGAGAGGCGGAGAGGCTTAAGGAGAAAACGAGATGGGGGAGGGGGAGACGAGCAAGCGACAGTGCAGCCGGGAGGGCACTTGCCTTGCACACAGCTGACCTGGGTTCGATCCCTGTACCCCATCTGGCCCCCTGAGCACTGCCAGGAATGATTCCTGAGCACAGAACCAGAGAGCAACCCCTGAACACCACCAGGTGTGCCCCCCCCCAAAAAAAAGAGCGAACAAGATGAAACTGCTTAAAATGGCACCTGACACTGAGTGCCCAGTAAATATTAGAAGCAGCCTGTGCCGGGCGGGGAGGCAGACGCCAGACGTGGGGAGGAGGCGGAGTGTCGGCCCTCCGGCCTTCAGCCTGAGAGCAGCGTTTTCAAGATATCATCCCCTAGGGCCGGAGACGGCACAGCAGGGCGGCTGACCCAGGTCCAACCCCCGGCATCCCATATGGCCTCCCAAGCCCATCAGGGAAGGTTCTGGAGCACAGAGCCCGGAGAAACCCCGGAGCACCACTGGGTGTGGCTCTTTTTTTTTTTTATTTGGGGGGGGTCACACCCGGCGATGCTCAGGGGTTACTCCTGGCTCATGCACTCAGGAATCACTCCTGGCAGTGCTCGGGGGGACCATATGGTATGCTAGGGATGGAACCCGGGTCTGCTGTGCAATGGCTCCAGCTCCTGGGTGTGGCCCTTTCACCACCCCCTCCACCCCTCTACCAAAAAAAAAAATCATAGCTAAGACAAGCTAGAAACGGCAGGTTGCAGGAGGATGCAGCGGAGGAAAACCCGAGAGGGTTTCTGGGAGGAGGTACCAGGGGCGAGGGGGTGGGAATTTAAGGGAGCCGCCTGCCACCTATAATAACATTAATCGCTATTGTGGGCCCGGGCAGGGGCCTGACTGCCCTGCGCGGGGAAATTGCGGCCTCGGAGACGGGTCTCAGGGCTTCAGGCCTGGTGGCCGCCGGCTCCCTGGGGCCTGCTCACCGCACCAGGCGCTGAGTCGCCCGAATTGCGACCCCAACCGCGGCGGTGGCGGTTGCGGTTGCGGCGGCGGCCGGGCGGGTGCCCGAGGGACCCGGGTTCTCTGCGGCCGCCGCGGGGGGGATGCTCTGCTGGGCGTCAGCACCCCAGCCCCCACCCGCTCCACCCCTGCCAGAGAGCGTGGCCCAGCCCGAGGAGGCCACCCCGGAGGAGGAGGCGGCGTGCACGGAGGAGCCGAGCGCCGGGGAGGAGCAGGCCGATGACGGGGAGGAGGCCGCGGAGGCGCCGGCCGAGGCCGCGTACCTGGAGGAGCTCCCGGAGCAGCTGCTGCTGCGCGTGCTGGCCGAGCTGCCCGGCGCCGAGCTGGTGCAGGCCTGCCGCCTGGTGTGCCTGCGCTGGAAGGAGCTGGTGGACGGCGCCCCGCTCTGGCTGCTCAAGTGCCAGCAGGAGGGGCTGGTGGCCGCGGGCGCCGAGGACCAGCGCGACCACTGGCAGCAGTTCTACTTCCTGAGCAAGAGGCGGCGCAACCTGCTGCGCAACCCCTGCGGGGACGGTGAGGGCCGCCCCGCGTCCCCGCGGAGCGCCATTGGCCCCCGGTCACGTGGGGACGGGGACACGGCCGCCCCCGCCCCTGCCCATCATGCTCGCGGAGCCCCCAGTGGAGCAGCGGGTCCGGGCGCAGATGCTCCTGCGTCCCGGGCGCGGATGCTCCTGCATCCCAGGCGCCTCCTGGTCCCGGTGCATCCGCGGGTCCCAAACAGAGTCCGCGTGGGGGTGGGCGCGATGAATTCAAACCCGCTGGCCGGGGGCTGGCAGTATCGTTTATGCTTTTTTTTTGGGGGGGGCAAGGCGGGGGTTGAGCCGCACCCGGTGATGCTCAGGGCTTACTCCTGGCTCTGCACTTCGGGGTCACGCCTGGCGGGCTTGGGGGACCCAATGGGGTGCCGGGGATCAAACCTGGGTCGCCGCGTGCAAGGCGAGCACCCTCCCGCCCTGCCAGCGCCTCGCCCTGGCTAGCTGCGTTTTCTAACCCACGGTACCACCACCCTCCCCGGGGGTCCGTTTCGCGGGTCCTCCCCGCCCCCCCCCCCGCCCCGAGGGAGCGAGCACGTGGGGACAGTCGCGGGACCAGCCCCTGCGGCCGGTGACCTGCGCCGCGCCCCGACAGAGGAGCTGGAGGGCTGGAGCGACGTGGAGCACGGCGGGGACGGCTGGCGCGTGGAGGAGCTGCCCGGGGACTGCGGCGCCGACTTCTGCCACGACGACAGCGTCAGGAAGTTCTTCGCCACCTCCTTCGAGTACGGCGCGGGCGGCCGCGGGGCGGGCGAGGGGCGCCCTTGGCCCGCGCGCTGACGCCGGTGTCCCCAGGTGGTGTCGCAAGGCGCAGGTCGTGGACCTGCAGGCGGAGGGCTACTGGGAGGAGCTGCTGGACACCACTCAGCCGGCCATCGTGGTGAAGGACTGGTGAGCCCGGAGGGGGAGTGCTGGGGACCAGCCCGGGGTGGGGCCCCCTGCGGTCAGGCCACGTGGCTTGCTGTCTGCGACCGACCACTACCTGGGACCCGAGGTTTTCTCGGTCGGTATTTGGGTTTGGGGCGACGCCCAGCGGTGCCCAGGGACTACTCTGGGTAGGGGCACGCCTGGCCCCGCTGGGGACGACACAGGCCGGGGATAGAACCGGGTCTCTGCCCTCCCCAGCTGAGTTTGAGCGGGCCCTGGCCCCAAGGGTGGGTGGGGCCGACCTGGGGTTCGGTCCTCGGCCTCGGACCTCCCGTGAAGCCTTTGCTGTCCGGCCTCACTCCCCCATCTGTGAAGCGGGCGTGCAGGGCTGTGCGCGTGACCTGTCCGGCCGCCCCGCCGCCACACGCTCCCTGCCCCGGCCTAGGTACTCGGGCCGCAGTGACGCGGGCTGCCTGTACGAGCTCTCGGTGAAGCTGCTGTCGGAACACGAGGACGTGCTGGCCGAGTTCCACAGTGGGCAGGTGGCCGTGCCGCAGGACAGCGAGGACGGCTGGACCGAGGTGATGCGTCAGGGCCGGGGGCGGGGCCGGCGGGGCGGGGCCGGAGAACGCCCCGCCCACCACGCCCGCCCATTTCCCCCCCTGGCAGCGATGCCCGGTGGGCGGGCCCGGGGGATCTGGGGGGGCGCACGCGAGCTGGTGGGCAGGCGGGAGGTGAGCACGCGGGTGCGGGTGGGGGGCCTAAGCCCGCCTCTCCCTCGTGCCCCGCCCCCCCAGATCTCCCACACCTTCACCGACTACGGGCCCGGCGTCCGCTTCGTTCGCTTCGAGCATGCGGGCCAGGACTCCGTCTACTGGAAGGGCTGGTTCGGGGCCCGGGTGACCAACAGCAGCGTGTGGGTGGAGCCCTGAGTGACCCCCCCCACCCGGCCCCGGCCCCTCCCCCATGCTGCCCTGGACCGCCTTAGTGGTAGCGCCACCCCCAACCCACCCTACTGCTCCCCGCCCCAACCCCCCGCCCAGGAGAAGGAGAGAGGGCATCGGCGTTGGCATCTAGGACATAAGATGGATTGAGGGCCTGGGCCCACCCGGAGTGTCCCTCCCCCATCCCTCCGCCCCCCCTTCCTCTGCCAGCTCAGTGCCTGCCCCCCAAAATTGGGCGCTCAATAAATCGTTTCTGTCCAAGGGAGCAATGAAGGAGCACGGGTGAATGAGCACCTCTCTCTCTCCATCCTGCTCGTCTCCAGGGCCCTTGGCCCAGACTGGAAAAATACTTGGTGCCCGTCCAGCTGCTCTGGTTTCCAGGGGCCCCGGGGCCAGCAGGAGCCGGCCAGTCCTGGGCCAGCTGGACAAAGGCTGGGATTGTGAGGCCATGGGGCTGCAGGCCGCCCTGGCGCCTGACTGACACCCAAGCCGCGCAGGGGCCGGGAGGGGCGCACTCACTGTCCCTCTGCCCAGTCCTTACCCAGGGTGAGGTGGCGGGGACAGGCAGCCCCCCTCCCCTGGGTGCCCCCGGGTGGGCTTGTGTTGCCCCGCCAGCGTCAGTCCGTGCCCGCCTTCCCTCTGTCCCGCCTGCTGGCGTCTGGATCTGACGGGCACTTTTGGCATCTGGGTCCCACCGTCATTTCCACTTTGAGGGTCCAGCTCTCGGGGCTGGCTCTGTGGCAGACACACTCTGGTCTCTGCAGGGCTCCGAAATCCAGCCCCTCCCCAGGCCTGCTGCTCTCCTGGGCGGTGGGTGACCGCTGGGTGCTGCCGCCACCCTCTGTTCCTTCGTGGTCCCATTCACTGTTTCTCCATACCTGAAGCCCCTGTCCAGGCCGGCCCCACTGCTGGCCCTGCAGTCTCAGCCCAGTGACCTAGACTCTCCCGGCCCCGGAATCAGCCACCTGGCCACAGAAAGGACGGGGCACCCCAGGAAGGGATCAGTCTCCTGACTTGGGGGGCGGGGGGTGATCCAGTCCAATGGTGGAGGCATAGTTCTTGCTCTGAACGCGCCCTTGGTCTGAGGGCAGAGGCAAGGCCTGAGCTCGGAGAAGTCCCATTCTGATGGTGGAGGCTCAGGTCCTGCCCCCAGGTCCCCCCGAGGCTCTTGATGGGGTCAGAGCTCAGACTTTTTTTTTGAGGGGCGACCTTCACAGCCCCAGCAGTGCCTGGGGGCCACTCTGGATGCTCCTGGCCCGCGTGGTCAGTGCTCAGGGCCCGCTGGGGGCCTTCATGGCGACGGCCAGCAGCGCGGGGGCGAGGTGTGGGTCAGATGCTGCCGGTGCTTGAATCTGGGACCCCGCACGTGCGAGGTATCCCCGGACCACTGGCCGTCTCCGGCCACCTAAGCTCGCAGTAACGGGCCGGCAGGAGGGGCAGCCCGGGCCTCAGCCCCGCCAGTCTCCTCCCTGAGCCACTGTCCCTGAGGGTCTGTCCCCGGAGGTTTCAGTGGAGAAGCCGAGTGGACCCCTCCCCCAGGGCCTCCACATGCTACTGAGGGTGACAGATGACACACAGTGTCAGCGGGGCCACAGGTTCCAGTCCAGGTGTGCCTGGCTCCGGTGGACTGCTCTGAGCCCTCGGCATGTGGGTGTCACACCCGGAAGTTACCAGGAAGCAGAAGCCAGCCTCCTGCAAGAAAGAAACTTGGGCCCCCAGGAACAGCACAGAGCACATGGTCATGAGTTCAAATCCCTGGCGTCCCACACGTGCCGAGTGCCATCCAGGCAGCCCTGCTGTCTGAGCCCGGCGGCTCAGCCGTCTGCCGTTCACCACTGCCCCCTCTCCCTAGCCACAAGCCAACTTTGGCTGCACTATGGCCGGGTGTATGGAAACACCACAAAGGCACTGTCCCTGCAAGCACCGCAGTCAGGAACTGTGACCTCAATCAGGCGAGCACAGATCACAGCTACGTGCCCTCTGTGAGCACTCACGTGTGAGCACCCCCACCACACAACAACAGGATCAGGAAAGGGGAGAAAAAAAATCCTTGACCCTTGCCAGCAGGGGGCGCTCATGACCTGCACGGTAGCGCCAGGATGCTCCCCCTCTCAATGTACCAGAGACAAGGGATGGGGGTGGTCCATGCAACCACTAAATCCTATCTCCTGGGCTGGTATTTATCGAGCTACTACTATCTGCAGGGCAAGGTACAGCAGACAAGAATTCTGCTCTGCTGCTACCCATGGCCTAGATCAAAAGATCCCAGAAGTATTCTGCTTACCACCCCCTTCCATAAAAGAAAATAAAATCACTCCGCACCTTCTGGAAGTCCCCCTCCTTTTTTGGTGGGGGTGGTGCACACCTGGCCATGCTCAGGGTTTGCTCTGGCTCTGTCCTCAAGAATCACTCTGGGGGCCGGAGCGATAGCACAGCGGGTAGGGCGTTTGCCTTGCACGCGGCCGACCCGGGTTCGATCCCCGGCATCCCATATGGTCCCCCAAGCACCGCCAGGAGTAGTTCCTGAGTGCAAAGCCAGGAGTAACCCCTGAGCATCGCTGGGTGTGACCCAAAAAAAAAAAAAATCACTCTGGGGGACTGGAGCAGTAGCACAGCGGGTAGGGCGTTTGCCTTGCACGCAGCCGACCCGGGTTCGATTCCCAGCATCCCATAGGGCCCCCTGAGCACTGCCAGGGGTGATTCCTGAGTGCAGAGCCAGGAGTAAGCCCTGAGCACCGCCAGGTTTGACCTAAAAAGCAAAAAAAATAATCACTCTGGGCAATGCTTGGGAGACCTTGTGGGATGCTGGGGACCGACCCACATCGGCCATGTGCAAGGCAAGCGCCCTACCCGCTGTACTACCCTTCTGGCCCCTGAAATGGACTGCCTTTAGGTGAGCTAACAGGAAGCAGCCCCCCACTGCGACCGAGACCTCTATGGCCCCTGCCCCCGGCCCAGCCTCCCCTGGCATGAGGGGGGGTCCCTTTGGGAAGCACCGGTTGAAGGAGAAACACAGCAGCTAAGGACAGGAATAGGAAAGTCACCAGCGTGACAGGATTAATGTGCACGCTGGCTCTTGGCGGCCTATTGTGGAGGCCTGTGGGAAGGACATATGTGACATACATAGAACATGCATCTTGCAAGGTGGGAGATGTTACTTCCGTTTCTTACAAATGAGGGAGTGGAAGCCAAGAGGAAGGATCGTTTCTGGTGAATACAGATACTCTCCCTTTCCAGACAAAGGACTCCGAAATGTTGGCCGACACAGCCAGGGTCACGCGGGACACGCCCAGGTCACGCGGGGAGCGAGCAACTGAGGTTTCCCAGTTATAAGTCCAGCTGGAGTGTCCAGGGCCAGCGCCGTCCCCTTCACACTTGCAGTGCCCAAGATGGCCACTTGGGGGCTCCCCAGTGAGAAGGAAGGAAAGAACTCAGCGCTCTGGCCAAGCAGGGCTGTGGGGTGTTCCTGGGCTCGGGTTCAACTGGCTAACGGCGCCACCTTCCTGGAGGTCTTGGTAGAGCTCGTACACAAACACCTGGCAAGAAGACGTCTCCAGGGCCGGAGTGATGGCACAGTGGGGAGGGCGTTTTGCCTTGCACGGTGGCCGACCCCGGTTTGATCCCCGGCACCTCCTGTGGTCCCCTAAGTACCACCAGGAGTGACCCCTGAGCATTTCGGTGTGGCCCAAAAACAAAACAAAACAAAAATCCAATTTGTTTTTGCTTTAAACTCTGACTTACAAAGTTGCTCACGATACAGGTGCTTCAGGTATTGAATATTCCAACACCTGCCCCCCCACCAGTGTGACCATCCCTCCACCGATGTTCCCAGCCCCCCAACCCCCGGTGCCTCTCTTAGCAGGCACTGATTAATTTTCTTCATGTTGCTCACTCCGACATATATCTCGCCATGATTTGCTGAGCTGTTAGTGCGAGTTGGGCCTTCTGGGTTTCTGATCTCATGCAGGGAGCATGGTGGGCTTCTACTCAGCGTTCCCGGCGCATGGTCTTGGTTCTCCCGGGCTGTCAGCTCTGTGAGGTCTGGGGGTGCTGCACGGCCGCATTCGCAGCTGTTCACTTCGGGGGCTTTGGGGCTGGGACGAGCCCCGCCAGAGTCTCTCTGAGATCAGCAGAGGATGGGCCGTTTCTCCGGCCACAGCGGGAGTGGGTGTGGCTGGGTGCAGCGCTGGGGGGCCCAGTTCACCCCTCTCCCACCCAGTGTCCAGACATCTGGGCTCCGTGGTGACCGGGCCTCCCGGGATGACAATCGAGATCAGCCCTGAAGCTCTTCAGGACAATTTCTGGTACATATATCTTTTGTTATTGATATTTGGACCACACCTATGTAGAGCCGAGATCCAAACCAGGATTGCCGCCGAGGCCACTGCTAGGCAGTTAGGCAAGTGTCTTAACCTCGGTGCCATGTCCTGGGACCCCCCTCCCCCCTCCCCGTGACCCACTTTCTGGGTTTTTGTGAATTGGCTGCTGTAAGCTTGGAATGGAGAGAGAGCAGTTCCCCGAACCACCACTAGGTGTCGGCATTACCCAGGGGGTCCCCCGACAGCCCCCTCGGCCCAGAGAGACCGCAGAGGTGGGATTTGATCCCAAACTGGGTCTCCTTCCCTTTCCTGTGTGTATTTTTGTTTTGGGGTCACACCCAGCGGGACTCATGACTCACTCCTGGCCCTGCGCTCACAGAGCACTTCTGATGGGGAACCACAAGGGATGCCAGGATGGGACCCAGGCTGAGCGCGTGCAAGGCCAGCCCCGTCCCCGCTGGCCCCTGGCCCCTGGCCCCTGACTTCCTTCCGTGTCCGGGTCTGGGGATGGCGCTGAGGGCTGGGCCTTCTGCTCCGCGTCGTGCATTCTTCTGCCGGAAGCCGCTGAGAAGCATTTTACAGATCGTGTCCTCTCAGGCCTGAGACCCCAAGACCAGGAAGTGCTCGTGGATTCCCGAGACTCGGCCACAAGCACTGGTGGGCTCCTAGACCCCCAGACCAAGCCCACTTGGACAGCACCCCCAAGTTTCCTTGCCTGTCTCGAGCATAGAAAACACAGGCTTCCTGGGCCATAGTCCAGTGGGGAGGGCGCTTGCCTTGCACGCGGCTGACCCGGGTTCGATCTCCGGCATCCCATCGGGTCCTCTGAGCACCGCCAGGAGGGATTCCTGAGTGCAGCAGAGCCAGGAGCGAGCAAACCCTGAGCATCGCAGGCGTAAGCCCTGAGCACCCCCACAAACTCGAACCAACCAAACAAAAGGAGCTGCAGGCTGATCGGAGGTCTCTGGGTGAGAGATGACTTTGCTGTTTCACCGCCGCCCCCTGAAACTAAACCTAATCTTGTGTTGACTCTGATGAGCAAGGAGAATCAGGAAGATTAAGATGCTCGGTTTTCATTCTCCTCCAACAAAAGCCAATTAATCGTCAGCAGGATTATCGCCGGCAGCTGACGCTCCAGCGAGGCTGCGGACGGGGCGTGCAGGGCTGGGGGGCTTCCCGGGGGGGGGCTGGGGATGTCTCCCTGCTCAGCCGTGGTTCTTGGCGATGCAGCAGGGACCCCTGGGCCCTTGATCACACCGGGGAGGGAGTGGGTCTCCCTCTACTCTGTTCCAGCCCTGAGTTTCATTCTGGGTTTGCTTCTGGCCCGCCTTCCCTCCTCTCTCCCTCTCCCAGACCCTCGAGTCCACTGGTCTAGCACTGAGGCAGGGGTCGGGGAGATAGTACCGCGGCTCAGGAGCTTACCGGGCATTCGACCCGCCTGGGTTCAATCCCCAGCGCCCCACGAGGTCTGAGCATCTCCAGAAGTGATCCTTGAGCACTGCTGGGTGTGGCCCCCCCCCAAAACGAACTTTGGGGCCAGAGCAATCGCAGGCGGGGTGCTTGCCTAGCAGGGGGCCGACCCAGGCTCAGTCCCCAGCACGTCTCATGGTCCCCAGACCCTCACTCCACTTGCTCTGCCACTCGGGGACCCACGGCACACCCAGTTCCAGCCCCACTCTGGGTGCAGCGTGGACCCCGCTACAGCTGCTGAGTGCGGGCGCAGCCGAGCCCTGTGACCCCTCAGACGGGACTCGGCTGGTCAGCCTCGCCTGGGGGAGTTAGTGCCCAGCCGCTGGGCCACGTCGCTGTGTCGCCCAGGTTACAGGACAGGAGACTCCTCCCAGGGCTGTGTCTGTGCTCGAGGGCGGCTGTCGGTTCCCCACGGGGGCCCCTGGCTGGGGTCCAGCGTCCGGCTCGCTGCCTCCCCGCCGGCCAGGCGTTCTGGAAAGGCTGGTCCGCTCCCGTCTGTGGTCCAGCGAGCCGCGGGCAGCGGGTGGTGTGAGCGTGGTGACGCCTGGTGCCTCAGCCACCCCGGCTCCCTTCCCCCAGACCCGAGTGATTAGCCGGTGGGCATCTCTGAGCGCGGTGGGTCCCCCCCCCCGAGTTCATATTTTATTTTGTTTCATTTTCTTGGTATTCGGAGGCTACAGCCGGCGATGCTCAGGGCCGGCTCCTGGCTCTGAGCTCAGGAATCTCTCCTGGGGGTGCTCCGGGGACCCTGTGGGGTGTGGGTCGTGGACCCAGGTTGGCCGCGTGCAAGGCGAGCGCCCTCCCCGCTGGACTCGGGCTCCGGCCCTCGAGTCCACATTTCGGAGCTGGTGCTGTGGCCCAGTGCTGGGCGAGCTCGAAGCGCAGTTCCTGGGCTCGTCTGGGGGCCCCTTTCTCTACCCTCTGGGGGACGCTGGGGCACAGCGCAGGGGGCACGGGATGGCACCTTCTCACTGGGGGATGTCTGGGCTGGAGCGGGGATTCTCCCCATGGGAGGGGCCTTCCTCCCAAGGATGTGACTTCTGGGGGGGGGCGTCCCATCCTCTCCAGGATGGGGCTGGGGGTTCAGAGACGAACGAATCAATGTGGTCCCCGGAGGAGCTCGAGGACCTGCAGTCCAGTTCTGACCCTTCCTGCCTGTGCGACCTTGACTAAGTCACCTCCGCAGTCGGTGCCTCAGTTTCCTCATCTATCGAGTGGGGCCCATCAGCATTCTCACCAACTAGGGTTGTTAAGAACACCAAGTGATGGGGCCGGAGCGATAGCACGCGGCCGACCTGGGTTCGATCCCCGGCATCCCATATGGTCCCCCAAGCACCGCCAGGAGTAATTCCTGAGTGCAAAGCCAGGAGTAACCCCTGAGCATCGCTGGGTGTGACCCAAAAAGCAAAAAAAATAAAAAATTAATAAAAAATAATAATAAAAAAAAGAACACCAAGTGAATCAATCATCGAGAAGCATTCTGAACAGGGCCAGCAACAGAAAAGGCTGACTAGGGCCCATTCGATTAGACAGACACATCGGGCAAAGTAGAATTTGCTAGAAAAGGGAGGTGAGGGGAAGCCCATGGTGTTTTGGGAGCCCGGAGCAAGGGCCCCTGGTTCTGGATCTATATCAGGGAAGGCTTCCTGGAGGAAGCAGAGGCCATGCTCTGGGCCTGAGGCGCTGTCTGTCACCTTCAGCCCTCCGTGCTCTCTCAGTGTGAAACGAGGTGTGTGAAAATCAGATCTTGGAACTTTTTTTTTTTTTTTTTGCTTTTTTTGGGTCACACCCGGCAATGCACAGGGGTTACTCCTGGCTCTGCACTCAGGAATGACCCCTGGCCGTGCTCAGGGGACCATATGGGATGCTGGGAATTGAACCTGGGTCAGCCGCGTGCAAGGCAAACGCCCTCCCCGCTGTGCTATTGCTCCAGCCCCATGATCTTGGAACTTTCATGGGCTGGGGACTGAGCAAGGCCCTTCCCTGCCCTCCCCGGCAGAGCACTGTGGAAGGCCCTGGCCTCTCCGGGCGGTGATTCACCGCGGTGCTCAGCTTCCTCCAGCTTCAGAGTTGAATAGAAGCCTCCGTCCCCGGGGACACGGTGGGGGGAGTGGGCAGGAGGTTCTGAGTGTTTTTGCAGAGACAGGACCGGGGTGGGGGGGCCCAGCTGGGGTGGCGGGTGCTGGGTGGGGGGTTCTGATGGGGCAGGACGGGGCAGGTTTCCGACGCTGCTCCCAGACCACGACGACGACGACTCGGGAAAGCAACAAGAAAAGAAAGAAACAAATAAAAAGGCGAGGGAAGGCGGCCGGGAAATGATTTTCTCGCCTGGCATTTCTCGGGGAATTAAATCTTGTATTTTGTCACCACCGAGCGGAATAATCCGATATATTAGAGCAGAAACCCCTCTCCTCGTCGCTGCAGTGACGGTGACCCGCCCGCTCGTCGCAGGCTGCGTCTGGCATCAGATGGTCCCGGGGAGGGAGGAGGCGGCAGCTCCCGGATCAATTACTCTCCTCCCGACACCAGAAAAATGAATTATTCCCGAAAAGCAGGCTCCTCGTCCGGCGAGTTCTGCACTGCGGAGCTGCCGGAGTTTTTCCAAATTGCATTTGGTCTTCGAGAGACATTTACAACCAGGTGAAGTCAGTGTGTGTGTGTGGGGGGGTGTCTCAGCGAGGGGGCTTCCACTGCCAGTCTGGGAAGCCCTTGGCTCGTGGTCCTCTGTGGTAGGAGGTGAACAGCCACGCCACCTGCCCAGGCAGCCACCTGCGCTCCACGGGGGAGAGACATTTGTTCCCCAACCTGAGGCTCAGAGAGGCCAGGTTGCTTGTCTGAGGACACGCAGCAGTGAGCCGGTAACCATGGCAACCTTTTTTTCCTAATCTCTTTCTTCTGGGTCAATGGCCTTAGACTCTCTACTCTCTTCCCCCTCCTCCCTGGAAACCTCTAGTAGAACTAAGGGGTTGGTTGGGAGTTTTCACGCTGGAGCACGGAGCCTGCCCATCCATAGCTGTATGACCTAGGCTGAGTAGCTTAACCTCTCTGTGCCTCCGTATTCTGATTCCCCAGCCAGTGGAATTTACTAAAATCCTGGTACTGGAATTGGGGATGCGACTCAGTGGCAGAGCACATGCCCCTGGGGGACCCTGGGTCCAGTCCCCCCAGGCCCTGCTAAAGGAAAGAAGGAAGGATGGAAGAAACACAGTCCAAAGCTGCTCATTAAAAATGCAAGGTCTCAGATCTCGCTCTGGCCCGGCTGGACTCAGTGCTCCAGTGGGCGCTCAGAGCTGGGCTTTCTTGGGGTCTCTGGGCCCCGTCTGGCTTTGCTGCAGGCAGGCTCAGGGCAGGGGGCCGCCCCCAAACTCCCTCGTGCTTCACACCCACCCACCCCGGAGCACAAGTGTGAGTCCGAGCAGGAGGTAAGGGACGCGGGGCCCTGTGCAGGAAACCTTGCTCTGCAGGCGCGATGGCCTTTGATTCACATCCTGGGGAGGGGCTGGGGCTCGAGCTGTCTCTGTTCAGTCCCCCACCAGGCTCTGTCCCCCAGGGCCACCGACCCAGGCGGGAGCTGCAGGCTGAGCTTTCACTAATGAAGCAGGAAGGGAGGAGGCGAGCGGGGCAGAGTCTCCCCTGGGTTCCAGCCGGGTGGAGGTTAGAGCCCAGAGGGGAGGGGAGTGGGGGCAGGGCGGGCATTGCCAGGGCCCAAGGCCCAGCAGGGCCTGAGCAGGCGGTGGGGGCCTGGCCTCCGTAGATCTGCCTGCTGGCCCGGAGCCCCCTCCCCCCCTCCATGCCCAGGCTCGAGACACCTGCCCTTGCCCGTGGCCGGCCCAGCTGTGCCACCTTCAGTCTGTGCCAGGAGGACCTGGACTCTGACCCCCCTCCACGTGAAGGCAGGCGGTGTCGTGATTGTCTTTGGGGGGTGGGTGGGGGTGGGGCCGCTCCCCTGGCAACTCTGGGCCAGGCAAATGGTTCAACTCGAGGGTCTGAGGGTGTGGGCTTGGGGCCGTCTGGGCACTCCATGAGGTGCTCAGGGATCCTGGGCCCCCCTGGACAATCTGGGGGACCTGGTGTCGCCGAAGAGTGTACTGGGGCCGGCGCATTAGAAGCAGGCGCCCTGGACACCCCCAGGCCCCCAGTTGTCTTTCCATGTTACACCCTCAGCCCCCTCCCGAGGGACTGTGACCGTTCCCGGGCGTGCGGCCCAGTGACACCCACCTCCAGCCCAGCGGCTTCCCGTGACTGGTGGGGAAACTGAGGCTGAGCTGGGGATGAGTCAGGGACGTGGTGTCAGGGGAAGTGCTCAGTGCCCTACCCCACTTGGGGAAGAGGAAGGGCTGGACAGAGGGGCCGGGACCCTGGGCGTCTGTGGGGTCAGCAGCCAGGGAGGTGAGGAGTAGGCTGAGAGAGAGAGAGAGAAGGAGAGAAAGAGGGAGAGAGAGAGAGAGAGGGAGGGAGAGAGAGACGGAGAGAGAGAGAAAGGGGGAAAGAGGGGGGAAAGAGTGAGAGAGGGTAAAAGAGAAAGAGGGAGAGAGAGACAGAGGGAGGGAGGGAGAGAAAGAAGGAGAGAAAGAGATAGAGAGGAAGAAAGGGGGAAAGGGGGAGAGAGAAAGAGAGAGGGAGAGAGGTAGAAAGAGAGAGGGAGAGAGAGATAGACATAGAGAGAGGGAGAGAGAGAGGGAGAGAGAGAGGGAGAGAGAGAGGGAGAGAGAAAGGGAGAGGGAGAAAGGGAGAAAGAGAGAGAGGGAGAGAGAAAGGGAGAGAGAGACAGAGAGACATAGAGAGAGGGAGGAAGGAAGAGAGAGAGGGAGAGAGAGAGAGAGGGAGGGAGAGAGAGGACAGCAGGGAGGGTTCTTGCCTTCCATGTGGCCAAGCCAGGTTCAATCCCCAGCTCGCCAAATGGTGCCCTGAGCCCACCAGGAATGATCCCTGAGCACAGAGTTAGGAGTCATCCCTGAGCACTTTTCAGTGTGGCCCCCAAATACTAACAACAAAATGGGCAGAACTGGGGAGCCCTGACCCCTTTAGGGCCCCTCCAAGGCCTCCTCGGGCCGCTGCCCGGCCCAGCAGAGGTCAGTGGCATGGTCGGGAGGGGTGAGGTGGATGCAGAGGGGTAGCTGCTCCCCGCCTGGCTGTGTGACTCCGAGTTAAGCCCTGGGCCTCTCTGAGCACTGGCGTCCTCCCCTGTCAAAGGGGCAGCCCTGCGGGTGCTCCTGGGAAGGAAACGGGAGTCGGGGGCTCCCGAGAAGGCCCTTCCATTCCCACCTGACCCTCCTGGGAGAGAAGCTTCTAGTCACATTCTGGGACTCCCGGCAGGCCGGGCACTCGCCCCTCTCCACACCCCCACCCTCCGGCCCCATTTCCATCAGCCCCTGAGCTGGGCCGGGCGGACGGGCGGGAGAAGCAGCATCTTGGCCGGATCTCGTCCCCGTGCCCAGCTGGGCGCCCTCAGCCCCGCCCCCAGGGCCAGGCGAGTGAGGGGATGGGCAGTGCAGGAGATGCCCCGCAGCGGGTCACTTGGGGGTGCCCCAGGCCAGCCTCCCTCCGAGCAGGCTGCAGTGCTCAGGGCGGGAGGAGGCCGGCCTGGTGCCCAGGGCAGTTCCCGTGCCCTGCGCTGGGGCCTGGACGCCCGCTGGGGTCCGGCTCTTCCTCTGAGGCCGCCTCTCCGGCCCCCGCGTGTCCGGCACGTGGAGACAGCAGGGAGCTAGTGGCCTTTGCCGCCAGGGCCCCTGCAGGGGGGCGGGAGAGTCGCCGGATCAGGGATCAGGGAGGGACCCGCCAGGCCGGACAGTTCAGCACCATGGTCAGCGCCGCGTACCAGCACCGGGAGGGCCAGGCGCTGACCAGGCGCTGACCGAGGCCGCGGGGCTGCCCTCTGTGCCCGGGTTCTGGCTCACTGGCTGGCGCTTCAGTGCGGGGTCCCGGGCACCCGTCTGGGGCCACACCGGGCGCTGCACCCAGGGGGGCGGGGCCACGTGGTGCGGGCCGGAGCTGGCCCGAGCTGGCCCTGGCCTCGCCCAGCGCCTGGTCAGCCCCTGGTCCCCGTTTTAAAGAACACGGAGAAGCAGCGAGGGTGGACATGCCGCTGCTGGTGCCACGGCTGCTTCCTGTTTTGGTGTTTTGGGGGTGACCCGCCTGATGTGCTCAGGGCTGACTCCTGGCTCTGTGCTCAGGACCACTCTTGACGCACTCCAGGTCCATATGGGGTGTTGGGGATTGAACCCCGAGGGCTGCTTGCGTGGCAAATGCCCTTTCAGCCGGACTATCGCTCCAGCCCCCAGAGTCGGTTATTTCTTTTTCTTTTTTTTTTTCCTTTTTTTTTTTTTTTGGGTCACACCCGGCGATGCACAGGGGTTACTCCTGGCTCTGCACTCAGGAATCACTCCTGGTGGTGCTCAGGGGACCATATGGGATGCTGGGATTCAAACCCGGGTCGGCCGTGTGCAAGGCAAATGCCCTACCCACTGTGCTATCGCTCCAGCCCCTGGAGTCGGTTATTTTTGTTGTGTTTGGTTCTTTCTTTTCTTTTTTTATTTGCTTTTTGGGTCACACCCGGCGATGCACAGGGGTTACTCCTGGCTCTGCACTCAGGAACCACCCCTGGCGGTGCTCAGGCAACCATATGGGATGCTAGGAATCGAACCCGGGTTGACCGCGAGCAAGGCAAACGCCCTACCTGCTGTGCTATCACCTGGTTATTTCTTTAGTGAAAATATAACCCTCAGTGCAAGTGTGTCTGAATTCGGACGGATCCTGCCTGTGGCAGCGTGGGCGGCCCTGATGGTGTGGAGCTGCCAGGTTGTGACCAGGAGGCTGATCTCTGTGTGTGTGAGTGTGTGAGTGTGTGTGTGTGTATGTGTGAGTGTGTGTATGCACCAGTGTATGTGTATGTGTGAGAGTGTGTGAGTGTATGTGTGTGTGTGACTGTCAGTGTGAGTGTTTGTGTGTGTGAATGTGTGTCTGTGTGAGTACATATGTGTATGTGTGAGCATGAGGGTATGTGTGTGAGTCTGTGAGTGCATGTGTCCATGTTCAGTGTGTTGTGTGTGTGTGTGTGTGTGTGTGAGACCGTACGGGAGGCCGTGTGAGCCCTGGGGCTGTGGAGGTGCGTGCTGGCGCTCAGCTGGTGGCTCCCCCCTCCTCCAGGAAGGAAACCTAGAATTCTCTGCTGGCCTTTTTTTTTTTTTTAAAGCACTTAAAGAACAGACCAGAACTGATAGCTAAATTAAACCTGCTGAGAGCTCCTGTTTAATTGAAAATGCCATCTGTAATTTAAATGTCAGAATCCGGATGGTTATTACGGCCGCCTTCAGGACTGGGGCTCATTTCACAGTTTCAAAACAGACCCAGAGAAGCAGCAAATGGACCTGGTCCGAGGCGTCGTGGAGCGATTAATAACGTCTCTGGCCCCGGCTCCCTGAGCAGAGCCGGCAGGAGCAGGAAGTTTGGGGCCTGGGCCCGCGACTCAGCACCTGCCTCCCCTCCCCTCCCCTCCCCTCCCTGCCCCGCCTGCCGCCACTCAGCTGCAGGACAGTCTTCCCACGTGGCCAGGCTGCCACGCTCTCTCTGGGCACCCGGGCACTTCCGGGGTGAGGCCCCAGCATGTCGATTGGCGTCCAAAGCCCCAGGAAGGAAAATACCCAGCGAGCTCCCGCCGAAAGCTGACTCCTACATCTAGTGCTCTGCCTGCAGAGACCGGTGGCTTCTCCTGTCCCGCTGGGAGGGCCACTCACTCACGACCTAGCCCTCGCGCCACCACTTCCAGGAAGCCTTCCCTGATTCCCCTATACACTCAGCCGGGTGAAGCATCCCTTCTTGTTCTCCCATGGCCCCTTAACCTACCTTTGTAACCGTCTCCCCGACAGCCCCTGTGCACTGTGCTCTCCGGGGCCAGGGAGAGCGTCCCAACCATCTGGAGACCTCGTGCCCTGCCCTGGCACCCACTGGGCGTCCCCGGAGTGTCAGTGCTCCACTAGTTCACTGCAGGGAGGGAAACTAAGGCTCAGGGATGTCACGCGCCTCTGCCACGTGGGTAGCAGCAGCCGTTCTCCAGAGGGCAGGCCTCTAACCACTGGGCCTCACTGCCCCCCGCCAGGGCGCCAGCCAAGGAGAGACGCTAGAGGAAGGGGAGGAGCTGGCTGCCCCGTCCTGCCTGGGGGAGCAGCGTCGTTGTGGGTCGCTCCTGCCCTGCCCTGTCCCGCAGTGGCCCCACGATCCCACCCGCCGCACCCACCTTCGGCAGCTGTGGCCCTTCCCCGCCTGTCCCCACCTTCTCGTCCCCAAGGGCACCAGCAGCCGAGAGCAAAACAGAAACACGCCCCAATTAGGGCGTCCTGTGCCAGCTTCTTCCCTTCGCCCCTTCTGGGCTTGTTAGAGGAAATCTCCGATTGACACCGGGTTGATTTGCATAATTCAGATATAATTAGGAGCCCTCTCTGCCAGGGCGGGGCTGGCACGGCGGCTCCATCCTGCTGACCTGTGCGCCCAGGCCTGTGGCCCCCACCAACGGGAGCACTGGCCCCTGAAGGTCAGACTCGGCCCTGAGGTTTCAAGGTAGTGGGCGGGCCCGCTGAGCTCCAAAATACCTCCTGCGAGGCCGGAGCCACAGTACAGACAAACACAGTACTGTTCTCTGTACTCCCCACAGTACAGAGGGGAGGGCACTTGCCTGGCACACGGCCAGCCCAGGTTCAATCCCGGGCATCCTACAGGGTCCCTGAGTCCTGCCAGGAGTGATCCCCGAGCACAGAGCCAGGAGTCAGCCCTGAGCACCACCAGGAGTGATCCCCGAGCACAGAGCCAGGAGTCAGCCCTAAGCACCACCAGCTGTGATTCCTGAGCACAGAGCCAGGAGTCAGCCCCAAGCATCACCAGGAGTGATCCCTGAGCACAGAGCCAGGAGTCAGTCCCGAGCACCACCAGGTGTGATCCCTGAGCACAGAGCCAGGAGTCAGTCCCGAGCACCACCAGGTGTGATCCCCGAGCACAGAGCCAGGAGTCAGCCCTGAGCACCATCCCCCGAGCACAGAGCCAGGATTTAGCCCCGAGTACCACCAGGAGTGATCCCCAAGCACAGAGCCAGGAGTCAGCCCTGAGCACCACCAGGAGTGATCCCCGAGCACAGAGCCAGGAGTCAGCCCTAAGCACCACCAGCTGTGATTCCTGAGCACAGAGCCAGGAGTCAGCCCCAAGCATCACCAGGAGTGATCCCTGAGCACAGAGCCAGGAGTCAGTCCCGAGCACCACCAGGTGTGATCCCTGAGCACAGAGCCAGGAGTCAGTCCCGAGCACCACCAGGTGTGATCCCCGAGCACAGAGCCAGGAGTCAGCCCTGAGCACCATCCCCCGAGCACAGAGCCAGGATTTAGCCCCGAGTACCACCAGGAGTGATCCCCAAGCACAGAGCCAGGAGTCAGCCCCAAGCACCACCAGGAGTGATCCCTGAGCACAGAGCCAGGAGTCATCCCTAAGCCCTGCCAGGAGTCAGCCCCGAGCACTCCTGCCCAGTGAGGAGCTAGAGGTCTGATTTAATGTGGCTGGAACCCCGGCCTTAAGGTTGGGATGGGGCCTGGGGAGGGGTGGCAGGAAGCTCAGTGCCCGGCGCCCCGCTTCCTCCAAGGCTCCCGGCCTGCGAGGGCTCCAGGGGGTCCCCATCAGACAGGGCAGCGGCCCCAGCAGAGGGCGCGGACACGAGGGCCAGGGTGACCCCAGGGGCCTGCAGTCCCTGTGGCGGGCGGGGGGCGTGTCCCCGGGCAGCTCCGGCCAGTAGGAGGAGAGGAGCAAACGGAGGCTCTCGCCCGCTGCTGGGTGGCCGCCCCTCCCTGCCTCCGCTCTGCATGACCGGCTTAGAGGGGCCGCCCCGGCCGGCCGTGCTCACGCGATGCCGGGGTTTGAGCGGCAGCGCCAGTGCCCCCCCCGCCCCAGCTCTCTGGCCCTGAGCAGGGTTTGACGAGGGGCCACCCCGGCGGTGCTCAGGGATCGCTCTTGGCCGGGACCCGGGGACCGTTAGGGGTGCCAGGTGGAACCCGGGCGAGCTGCGTGCGGGGCCAGCGTCCTTCCCGAGGGACACGACTCCGGCCTGACTGGGGTCTCTCATGCACCAGACGGACAGTCAAGAGTTACCTGTGGGTGCTGGGGAGACGGGGGGTCCCCCCTCACTGCAGCTGGAGTACTGGGCCCCCAGGGGCGGGGGTGTTGGAGGGGATTCATGCCCACGTCACTTCTGACCTGCCCTCCTCCTCTCACCTCGGGGCTGGCTGCCAGGACAGTGCACAGGGCACGGGGTGGGGGGGGCGGAGCACCCAGCCCCGGGTAACTGGGTTTGTCAGTTGGTCTTTTTTTTTCTTTCTGGGTCACACCGGGGATGCTCAGGGGTTACTCCTGGCTCTACATTCAGGAATGACTCCTGGCTGTGCTCGGGGGACCCTATGGGATGCTGGGACTCGAACCCAGGTCAGCCGCGTGCCAGGCAAACGCCCTCCCCGCTGTGCTATCGCTCCAGCCCTGGGCCTGTCAGTCTCGGGGCGAGCCAGTGGGCTCTGTGGAGGCAGGGAGAGAGGGAGGGAGTCTGCCTGCACCCGCCCCCTGCTCTCCCCCCCCACCCCCCCCCCGCCCTCGGCGGCGCCCCCCCTGCTCCCGCACAGCCCTGAGGCCGCCAGGAAGCCACATGCCTTTCCCCCGGGAGCCATCGCCAGCCACTGATTTACTCATTAGCTGTCGCGGCAGGACCAAGCGACCAGCCCTTCCCGCAGGAAGAGATTAGTGGGCCGCCCGGCGCCGAGATTTATTTCCTGGCCTTGGCTGCAATGAATCACAAGCTGTCGGCCTGGAGGGGCCCAGACCCTCCCACTGAGGGTGCGGGGATCGTCCCGCCTGCCCTCTGTGCTGGGCCCAGGGGCAGACAGGCGAGGGGCTTTTCAGGGCCGGGGCTGGCCTGTGGGGGAGCAGCCTCGCCAGGGCCCGGGAGCTCCCGCGGGTGACACTGTCCTCTCTTTCCTGTGGTTGTTGGGTCACCCGGCCGTGCTCAGGGCTGGCTCGAACTCTGTGCCCAGGGGTCACTCCTGGCAGGGCTCCGAGGAACCATGTGGGGGGCTGGGGGTGGAGGCCGGGTCAGCGGGCGGCCGGCTCTCCTGGCCTTCCCGCCCTCCACACTTTGCCTCTTTCCGAGACAGTTGGTGGCACTCTGGGGCACGTGTGCATGCATGCATGTGCATGCATGTGCATGTGAGTGTGCATACATGCGTGTGCGTGTGAATGTGCATACATGTGTGTGCATGTATGTGCATGTGAGCGTGCATACATGTGTGTATATGTATGTGCGTGTGAGTGTGCATGCATGCGCGTGCATGTATGTGCATGTGAGTGTGTGCATACGTGTGTGCATACATGCATGCGTGTATGAGTGCGAGTGTATACATGTGTGCATATACGTGTTACACGTGTGTGTGTGTAGGGCCCCGGATACATTCCTGCATTCTCAGTCCGGCCCTCAGCGGCCCCTAGCCCAGCTCTGCTGAGACCGTCCATCCTGTGGCCGTTCTGTGGCCCTGTGGCAGGTCCCCTGCGCTGTTCTTCGGGGGTCTGCGGGTCCGTCCTTGCGGCCACTGTCATTTTGCTGACTGCCCTGGAGCCCTGACAAGCCCCTGCCTTGGGCCCCTGGGGCCTAAGAGTGGGGGGGGAAGGTGTTGGGCGGGGGGGGGCATCTTCCGGGCCCAGGGGCTGCTCCTGCCTGGGCCATGCTGGGCTCGTGTACCCGGGAGGCCTCCTGGAGGTGGTGTTCGGGGCGGCACTGGTCGGCTGGCTCCCGAAGCCCCCGCCAGCCAGCGCGCCTGCCCCCGGGTCTGCGCCGGCTCCAGGACCCCACCAGAGTCTCCGGCTCCGGCTGCTTCAGCCTGAAGAGGGACAGGCCGGAGACGTCCACGACGTCCCTGGCCTCCAGCTGCTCCTGGCCGGGCTCGGTGGGGGCCACCAGGCCCCGAGCACTGCAGGCAGCTCCCCGGGTGGGTGCGCTGGGCCTGCCCAGCCCAGCCCAGCCCAGATCCCCCCGCCCCCTCCCCCCTGCAGGCCTCTGACCCCTGCACTTCTTCTCACGTGAGGGGGCAGAGTGCGGGGAGGGGTCCCTGCCTGGTCTCCTGCTGCGAGGCCTCGACCCCCATCGACCCGCTGCAGCCAGGGTGGAGGGCCGGGCCCAGAGTGGCAAGAGGTGTCCCCGCCCCGTGCCGGGCTCCGGGGGGCTGGGGAAGAGCAGACGGGAGGCCGCCCAGGCATGGGTTGTGCAGGCTCGGAGGCCTCCACCCGGGCGGGAGCCAACGGTGTCCCCGCGCTCACCCGGCTAATGCCGGGCTGAGACCTCTCGGCTAATTGGGGTCCGCTCAAGGTTAATACTCCTCACTGGGGAGAGTGATAGTTTCGGGCGGGGCTGAGCACCCGGCAGGAATCCGGCTGGGGGCCCCGGAGCAGGGAAGCAGAATCTTCTAGAAGAGGCCCCGGGCACGCCCAGGGCAGTCCCAGGAGGGCCACTGGGAATGTCCCACGTGGGGCACCACAGCACGAGACTAGGGGGCAGCTGGTAGGACAGGGCGGGGGGCGCGGGGGGCGCAGGAAGGAGGCAAGGTGGGGAGGGGGCCGTGGCTTGAAGGTTGAGCAACGCTGTTCTAGAATGTTCCTTCATGCTTGGCTCGTGTGTGGCTCCCCCAGGGGCCCTGTGACAGTTTGAGCCTCTTCCTCTGCCCCCGAAATGTTCTCTTTTAGGTTTCTCTGGGGATACTTGGCTTTATGGTCCTCTTTTGGGGGTGGGGGGTGGGGGAGACCAGGGGTTTGTGTGAGTGTGTGTGTGTGTGTATATGTGTGTGTGTGTATGTGTGTGTGTGTGTGTGTGTGTGTGTTTTAAGTGGAGCAAAAATTTATTTAAAGACATCTACTTAGACACATGGAGGGAGAGAGAGGGAGACAGACAGACAGAACGGGAGTGGGAGAGAGAGAGACAGACAGACAGAGAGCAAGAGAGTGAGGGTGAAAGCGAGCAAGTGAGCTAAGGAGAGAGAGAGCAAGAGCGAGAGCGAGAGCGAGAGCCAGAGTGAGGGGAGGAAGGGAGGGTGAGCGAGAGCAAGAGAGGGAGAGAGAGAGAGAGAGAGAGAGGGAGG